>NW_014578175.1:37279-47890 GCF_000485595.1 Priapulus caudatus
ACCTAAATTAACTGAAAATAACCCTAGAACCTAGAGTAAACAATCCCTTTAAGTATAAATATAATTGCACGTTTGTGATTAGCCCTCGGTCTGTGACGTGCAAAATAAATTGGCAAATGTGCAACTTTTTCAGGGTGGCAGCATGATCGCGGGTCAGCGCCCAAAAATGAAAATTTCGAAATTCAATTTTGTTTTATGAAAAATGTGAATGCGTAATTATAGACATTTGTAGATATGTGCTATTATTTATGAATCTACTGTATGTGTGTATATGCTCTCAAATTCTAGAGTAGAGTACCATCTCTTTAACTCTGGTTAAGGTGACTCCGTGTAGATGAGGCTATATTATTACATGATCAGTGGTGAATAGCTTAAAACACAAACCTCATGGCTTTACCCTCCCAGACACGAGTTGGTTACAACCTAGCGTGCATGAGTGTGTGCGTGTTTGCCTGTGAATATGTAGTGTAAAATTCCAGCTAAGTTTTTACTCGAACCCTGCTGATAGTCAGATTCTGGGCTAACAAGACCCTTGTACATTATTCACAGAATCTTATGTGCTGTGAAGATTGTGGAAAGCATTGCCCACCTGCATGAGATAGTAACAATGTTCTGAGATATCTTAAATTATTGTCCATTTATTCAGGAGCTGCGTATTGAAAACGCATCAGTTGCCCATTGAAGCATTTGTTGTTGCATTGCGGTGGATGGGATTGGAAGACGTCGACAGTGATGAAGCACAGTGCCTCATTGCCAACCTGATATATGAGGCAGGTGTCTTTTCTCTTTATTGGCATTTGGTAGTCAATGCGAAATGCTGGCCAAGTGTGACTGAGCCTATGTTCAGTTATTGTCATGACAATTGTTTATCAGAGTATGATTGGCATTTTATTGTTATGTACTAATTGATTTATGTTTTGCTGATAATTTCAGGGAAAGATCAAGGGCTATATTTCACATCAGCACCAGAAATTAGTTGTGAGCAAACAAAATGCTTTTCCTCCGCTGACTGCAATAAATTAGCAGCTACTGTACTTGTATTGAAGCACCATGGAGTCCATTGCATGTGTACTATCATGGTATGTAATATATAAGTACCAATTTTCTTGTACGTGTGATGCACCATATCTACAGGACCAATAAATAATTGATTAGATTATTTGCTCTTGTTAAAGTTTTGCTGTGTGAAAATAACTGAAAATGAACCGAGTCATATCCAAGCACCTTCAGCTATATTTAAAGGGATTCATGTCCCTAGGTTCCTTGTATATTTTCAGTTAAAATAGGTTGAAAAAACGCTATATAAAAAATTCAATTGTTCAATACTCATTAGAAATGTTTTTTTAATCTTGTAAAACTAACGACTGGATCGTTGCTTACAGCGACGGTGGCGCCACTACTAGCCCATCTGCTTTCAAAGTTGTGAGTTGCAACTTTTCGGCTGCAGGCTGCAGACCGAGGGTGTTTCTTATTTATTAATTCAAGAGGATTGCAATATCTTATAAACAACTTTTAGGTTCACTCTAAAATAAAAATCAGTCAGTTAAATAACAGTTAGATATAAATATAATTGCACTTTCTAGGGTGTAGTATCCCTTTAAGATAGTCACAGGAAGAAAAGCCATTGTTGGCCATAATTTGTTATTGTTATCAAACAAGCTAAATACCTATAATATTCATATTTGGTATCCCCACTTCATATATATGAGGGGCTTGAATCAAGGTCAGAGGCAGTCATGATTTTTATTTATTTTTATTTATACTACATAAACCAGAGTCCTACTAAAAACTCCAGACCCAGACTTGAGGGGGCTGCTATTTCCAAACTGATCAGATATCGTAGCCCATATTTGTTTGTTTTGATTTTTCCAATGAACTTTAAGGGGATGATTTAAGTTTTCCTGATTTTACTGGAGGGCGTATGAAATCTCCTACCTAACAATATTCTGAGAATAGCTGGCCAGTGACCATCAGAGTATCAAAATAACTTCTAGACACTTGAAAAACATATTTAGGGCAAGTGTGGTTTGTAATAGACATCCTTTTTAAACAAAAGCACTCACGAATAGGAGCTATAGCAAAACGGCAGGAATTATTAATTGGGTAAAAGTTCAAGCTTTGCAACTTTTGTGGACGTAATGTTTCACGTAAGTCATCAGAAGCAGGCAATAGATAGATCATTTAAATGATCCTTATTAATGAGATTGAATCTTATTCTGCTGCACTTAATTTTGGTATAGTATCAAAATTTCAGAATTTTAACATTTAAAGGGATAGTAGACTAGGATTTTACTGCATACAACTGTACTTACTATATAACAAATCGTCTATACCCACACGTATTTGTTACCAGATACCTAATTTTTAATTACACAACAACGCTACGAAATTTGAACGGCGCCATGACACCCGCGACCGTGCTGCCAACCCGAAAAAGTTGTGTATTTGACAATTTATTTTGCACGTTACAGACGGAGGGCTATTCACAAAAGTACAATTATATTTATACCTAAATGATATTTAACTGAACGATATTCATTTTAGGGCAAATTTATCCATATTATAACTGAAACTATATGTTGTTTATAAGATATTACAATCCTTTTGCTTTTAAATTAATAAATAAGAAACACCCTCAGTCTGTAGCCCTTGGCTTAAGTGGTTTTGCGCAACTTATCAGATCGTGCGCTTTGAGTGGCGCCGTTGTTGTAATCAAACTGTAGTCGTTAGTTTTAAAACATTTTTTAATAATATTTCTAATGGTGATTGAACCATGAAACTTTTTATGTAGCGTAATTTTAACCTAAATTAACTGAAAATAACCCTAGAACCTAGAGTAAACGATCCCTTTAATATATTAGGACACCAATATTGTTTGAAGAAAAGAAAACACGTGGTAGTTTCAAGTAGATTACAACCAATTAGGCATACATCTAAAGGAATATCAAATGTGTGAATAAATATATGATCGAAATAGATAGCATTAACTGCAGGAACCTTGGATATAAACAATTGAATTATTTTATGTGCACACAGTCATTACACTTAAAGGGTTATGCACAATATCCAACAGTTTACTAGCATAACAATTGGTTATATATGAGATACATACAGTAATATCTATTATATAAACCTAAATCACAAGTGTTAAACAATATAGATCACTAAAATGTACAAGTAACATATTTATTAGAGACCGATGTCATTTTAATTAAATAATTGCTTTAACATTGAAGTTATTAAATCATCTACAATATAATTATTAATGTTAATATAAATATTAATTACTGTCACAAAATTACAAATAATTTAAAGGTAATATACAAGAGTTAATTTTTTTGGTGTGGAAAAAGAATATTCAGAGAACTGGTTTTACTTACTATGAACATATCTATAAATATGATAGTGTGTGTGTTTTTGACTCACTAGGTTTCAATTACCAGAGGCCTGCCGTAAAGAAACAATTATTTAAAATATGGGCAACCTTAAGTGTAGAAGCTAATTGTTACTTCACAATGCTCACTCTCCGAGTGACAGTAACAGTAATTTAGGGAAACTTAAAAACTGGAATTGATAGATGTCTTTCACTCATCATCATTACTGAGACACGACTGTCTGCTGTCACCTTTAATTATTTATGGGAATCATGCATGTTCAGTCTTCAGCCTCAAATCCAAACATGTCCTGCGTTTCAAACCAGGCCAGATCTGCCTTTTTAATTTCCCCCTTCTTCTCAAAGTCTCTGCGTCTGTCTTTGCACGAATTCTTGACGAACTTGTTGTTTGTTTTCTGTTGGTTTACAGCAATTTGTTCCTGTAATTTTTAGCAAATTAGAGATGTGCAAACCGATTACGTTTCCCTTAAGTAATAAGGTATAGAACTGGTGCCACCATAATATTATGATAGGTCTGTGATTAGCAGCCAAGACCTCAATGGTCATTTTCCATGGTCATCGACCAAACTATGGATATCTCTTGCAGATTATTAGTCATTACCTGCTGCTTTATGTTAATATTTGCACCGTTGTTCTCTTTGGGGAAGAAGATGGTATCAAATTGCTTCGACTCCTCTTCTGATACCTTCATCTGCAATTATAGCCATTGTATCGCATACATATATAAATACATGCATCTTTCTCTAGCCTTGTGTAGATTCTTAGTGCAACTAAAATTTACTTAAGATATTCATATTTAATTTGTAACAGTCACTCTAAAGAACAAAATCTATAAATATATGTAACCTTTTTCTGCTGCTGCTGCTGCTTTGCAGTAGATTCTCTTGCCATAGCCTGGGGTGTGGATGGGACCCTTGTATAGGCGAAGCCAGTCTTCCTGACTGATCCACTTGCAGACCCTTTCTGCATGACCTGGAAGCGTGCTTGTATTTCCTTGTAGTCAACCTTATATCCAGTCACCAATATGGATTTAGTCATGTATGGAGTTTATTGGTCAATAGGAAGTTATATATGAAATCAGGTGAGTAATAGTAGACTTAAGAGTCATTACTGTACCTGTGTTCATTAACCCAGGCAGATTTCTAGTCTCACACAGGCACAGGTCAGCATTCACAGTCAGAAATCATGAAAACTTTGCAGTATATACTATTACCGTTCCATTTGCCTTTTATGTATCGTGAGTAATAATCGCCTGTTATGTTTAAATTATTGCTCACTACAAAATACAGTGGAAAAACGTCTTTATTTTAGACGCACGCATCATGCACTAAGACAATGCCAACTTTATCTGAAGAGGAGTCGGCAAATCTCCTTTTCCCAATGAGCATGGTTAAAGGCATAAGACGACCATTGATTATGCAATTTTAACGAATGCTACAGTAACTGGCACCTTGTGTAGTTAATAAGTACATTACCTTATAGCCAAACGCGTATTAGTTTGTCCAATATCACTGCTGGTTACTAAGAAATGTTCCAAATTGAAATCCCGCGGTCAATATAAATCCCGTTGTTGACAAGTTACAACGCCGCACATGACCGGCGTAACCGGCCGAGCGGTGTCCCCAATACGGATTATTACGTGCACCGGAACATTTTCCGCGACGTACTGCTCCGGCCGTAGACAGTGACTTTCGAATGCCTTGTGGTCTGAGTGCGGCATTCCGTACGTTATGCTGTTTTACTCTTGGGATTCGGGAATACAAGGAACTATACGAAGAATCTTGAGATTACAAGCAACATGATATATAATGTTGAAAAGGATACTGCCGTCATTAAGGCAAACAACTTTACCCGGGAACAAACAATTCCCGATGCTCAACATCTGTAGCAACAGTGTGAGGGTCCACCGAACCGGAATTTGATCGCCCTTATTTTGTTGCGCAATAAATTTAGCGGTTGGCGCCAGATTACCCTGAATTTACGGATTTCAATTAGACATTTCTTAGTAATTAGCAGTGATATTGGACAAACTAATACGCGTTTGTCTATAAGGTAATGTACTTATTAACTACACAAGGTGCCAGTTACTGTAGCATTCGTCAACTTTGCCTAATCGATGGAAATATTATGCCTTTAATGGAATATTATCACCTCCATATGTTCAGATGCGGAGGAGTCGGCACCGTCCATTTCGCTAAAGACTACGGATCGTTTCCTAGTTATCGACGAGCTGCGATTCTTTAGTATTCCTGCTAGTGGCGTACTCATCGTTGTCTTCATCTGCGTCATCTTTTCTTGGTCTCTCTGCGGAATAAAGGTTAGTGTAATGGGTTTGCCTCGCCTTAGCAAAAAAAGGTACTTGGATGTCAGACATCTACTGTATACGCTGTATATATCGCGGTGGTTTAATTTTCGCAAATTTCGCGAACGCGTCGTCGATCGCGAAAATAACAACGCGAATAATTCATACACAATAATACTGAATAATTCATAATTCACCGACCGCGAAATTAACCACTCGCGAAATTGTCAGTCAAGTCTGAATTCGCAAAAATATCTGTACGCGAAAAATATGGCATATACAGTAATCGATGCCTACAGTTCATTTCTTTACTTCATGCAATCATGAATACGTGCTCATGAATTTTGACTAGGGTTTCGTTCACACTTTTTCTAACCATACCACTGGCGTTTTGGGTGTCTGCGGTGTTTTTCTCCTTGTTGGAGGGAGTGATACTCGCTTTGGTGTCTGTGCCACTGTATAAATTAAATCAAGGTGACAATCAAATGCACAGATATGTATGAATACGAGATATGCATTCTTTTTTTATACATTTTTAACATCCTTATAGTAACCATTACCATATGACTGCAAGTAACTATTTAGCAAGCAACCATATTTTATGATTTTATGATTAGGTGTTTCAATAAAGTACAAGATTGTAAAGAATTACCTGTAATTACATGAATAATACAGGGCTCGAATTTCCCCAGTTTGAGGACTAATCCGTACGGATTTGTTCCTTCACAAATGAGCAAATCCGCTCAAAATCTAAGTAATCCATACAGGGTAGGCTAAATTTTACTATGAAAGAAAAAATTGGATGCAGGACAAACTGTCCTGAATAAAATACCTTATAAAGCTAATAATACCTATAAAGTTAAACATTACTATTTGTCAGATAGTTGATTGAAATGCTGTATAATGGCTCTGCCACCACAGACTCTGTGTGTGCTCTGTGTACATTTAATGATTTTAAGACAAAGATAATTGCAGAGGTGGAAGGGGCACTGTAACGCAAGTTATTTTTAAGTAATCCATACGGATTTCCTTCAGGGTTTCTCATGTAATCCCTAACTAATCCGTATGGTAATTTACCCTGCGGATTACCTCTGAATTTCGAGCCCTGATAATATAAATGTAATCAGATTATTTAATTAAAAATTTACTACCCATTACCAGGAGTGACTGGTTCCACAACCCTTCGCTGCTCCATGTTCTTCACAGCTTGTAGCAATTCTTTCATTTCTTGGTCTCTTACTGCCACATCCCCTTCGAGCTGTTTAACCCTTTCAGCACATTTTTCAAGCTGTTCACATTTCTCCTGTTATAGAAAGAAGTCTAGAACACTGAGATTCAAAAGGTTCTATAGAACTGCAAAATACTCCACCATAGTAGGTTTGGCAAGAAATATAGTGGATAAAAAAATTCCATTTTAGATATGTAGTTACTAATAACCATTGTATATATATATATATACACACACACACACAAATAGACAAGTAGCATGCACGCGCGCACACACATATGCACGCATGTGCGTACACATAACACAATGAGAAATGTTGGTGATTTCAAACCTTCAAGCCTTTGCTCTCTAATTCTTTTTGCTCAGCTTCCTTCAGCTTCAGCTGCATGTTCTTTATCTGACCTGTCTATATAGTAACCAAAAATAATAGTATATTAGAGTATTGCAGTTAATAATCAGTCACATTTATTACAGTATATTGAGGATCTCCAGTTGAAAGAAGGAAAGCAAAGTACATGCCATTAGCCCCCCTCCCATTATTCAAGCTTTATTTAAATATTACACTTGATTATGCTTCAACAATGGAAACAGTATCAATCAACTGACATGTATATAATTGCAAAATGCTAAAATTATCCCAATCCTCAAGTAGTGTGGAATAATAATGTCACTTTCACCAAGACAATACTCCTGTGATTAATCCGGGCTTCCATCATACACCTTGCTATCTACTGTTAATGATATATGTTATAATGTCACTGTATTTATTATATACATTAGCGAGCTCCTTTTGCTTGCATTCTTCAAGTTTTTTGGCCATGTCTTTCACTTCCTTGCATTTTATTTCGAGTTTTTTCTCATCTCTCAACTGAAATACAATCATTCACACATAATGGTTGAAAAGCTTGCACAGGAAGAACAATAGCCTCGTCTACACGACGAACCTTAACTCGAGTTAAGCGTTAACTCGAGTTAGCGATTATGTAGCGTCTACACGACAACACCCGATAGCGATTATTATCGATTTATTATGCATGCGTGCGTGCGTATGTAAACGTGCGTGCGTGCGTGTGTGCATGCGTGTGCACAGATACGTGCGTGCGTGTGTGCGTGCGTGTGCACGTACACGTGCATGCGTGCGTGCGTGTTCACGTACGTGCGTGCGTGCGTGCATGAGTGTGTGCGTGCGTGCGCGCGTGTGCAGGTACACGTTCGTGCGTGCGTGCGTGCATGTGCACGTAGGCATGCGTGCGTGCGCACGTACACGTGCGTGCATGAGTGTGTGCGTGCGTGCGTGTGTACGTACATCGAACTAGTGCTGCCGCCTATCGTGGAGGTTAAGCTAACTCGAGTTAAGCGTCTACACGGGCCTTGACTCGAGTTAAGGTAACTCGAGTTAGCTTAACCTCGATCGACTGGCGAGGTCAAGCTAACTCGAGTTACCTTAACTCGAGTTAAGGCCCCGTGTAGACGCTTAACTCGAGTTAAGGTTCGTCGTGTAGACGTAGCTAATATGCATGTGCATTCATTTTATTTCCACAGTCCACTAACTACAATTATAATATTACTTAACAGCGTATAATAGCACTGTAGCACTCTATTGATACATAAATGCATTTAGAATCAATTAAATGGGAATGATGAGTATACCTTGTGTTTATCTAAGAGAGCAATCATGTCAGCAATTCTGACGTCACAGTTCAACTCCATTTTGGCTATATCTGCCTTTACTCCTTCATTTTTTCGCTGCATTTTCTCTCCCTAAATTGTAGATATGATTTCAATTTGAAAAAGAATTAATATGAAGAATATAGTAACCTTGGTAATATAATTCAATATAAATAATTATGACATTTCCTTTGCAATAGGTGGCAGATTGGCAAGTAAATTAAAACTTGCAGTTTTTTTTTTAGCTAACACAAATGTAGCCATTTATTGTGCTAGTTTTGGTTGATTTCCAATTCAGAATTTTGATATTAAAAAATTAAATGCAATATTATTAAATCAATTAGATCCAAAACTACTTGTAATAAAAGTAATAAATAAATGCATCATGCCTGTACCTCAATCTCAAGCTCCTTGACTTTGGTCGTGGCATTTGCGTAATCCCCAGTTAAGTCAGCAAGCTTGCTTTCTAGATTTTCAATCCGAGTTTGCTGACCATTGAGATTCATTGTCAAGCTTCCATTCTGTAGAGTAGTAGTAGCAGTAGCAGCAGCAGCTAATATTCTTTATTATCATAAAATGTAATCTTACAAGAACATCATATGTGGAGTTTGAAGGTCACATCCACACACACATTATTACCTCCTAATTCTGTATCTAAACTTAAATCCCTGTTTCCTCTCTCATAGCAGAACAGTATAGCATATGCAACATGCAGCTTGTATATTTATAGCCTCTAGCAGTGAGCTCTACCTAGAAGTCTGCTAATTATTAAAGCGTTTAAAATTCACAACAACCCATCACTTCCGAAACTTGTTTGAAACCATGCTATTTAACAGTGATCTGCTATTCTTATATAGGTGATATTTTACCTCGAGCTCAAGCCCCTTGACTTTGGTAGATGCATTCGTGTAGTCTCCAGTTAAATCAGCAATCTTGCTCTCCAGATTTTCCATTTCCTTTTGCTTGTCATTAAGATTCATCATTAGTGTTGAATTCTGTGAAATAATGCATAAAACATTACCAGTTGTGTAGTTCATGCATGCACAAGTAGAGAGAGAGAGAGAGAGGGAGAGAGAGAGACACAGAGAGAGAGAGACAGAGAGAGAGAGAGAGAGAGAGAGAGAGAGAGAGAGAGAGAGAGAGAGAGAGAGAGAGAGAGAGAGAGAGAGAGAGAGAGAGAGAGAGAGAGAGAGAGAGAGAGAGAGAGAGAGAGAGAGAGAGAGAGAGAGAGAGAGAGTGAGCTATTATGGGATGGAGATTCTTGCCTAAGAAGTGGCTTTCTGATACTATAGTTATATAGGTATATATATCGATCCTGTGACAGACTAATCTGGCAGGTCTATTTTCAAGTCTTCAAACTGAATGAACCAATCGTTTGTTGCACATTTCACAAAAATAGCCCTGTCCCAGAATGGGTAGTGAACCACATATTCTGGTGGTCAGAGTTGGAGCATTTGTGAATTTGAGTAAATTGTAGCAAATTTTTGGCAAGGAATGTTTCGACACAGCAGCTAGAGATGCAGACAAAAATTATCGGGAGACAAGCATCACCTAATCTGACAAATCCTTTATGTAGAGGTTTAAGAGTATGTGAATCTTGTGGTAACAACTTACAGCCAGTCCAGTGTATTTCAATTGCTAATTTGGGAAACTTCGTTCAGAAACATGCTTATAGAGCACTTGTTTCCTCCATGTGCCTGTAATAGGATTAAATTTTTGATGAATGATTTTCAATTTCGAACTGTAGGAAAAGCTTTCTCGACACATACATATGAATTAGGTGTTGTCCATAAACCTATTACAAAATTTGACACACATTCATGAATGAATGATTGAAAAACAAACCTTTGATAGACTTCAGTTCCTCAACAGCTTGCTGGGAATTTCTGTAAGCCGTTTTTACTTCAGATAACCTGTTAACCAAATATTCGCAAAGCATGCTGAATGATTACTATATATATATATACCAGGACAACATCGAGTTTTCCAGACACTGATGGTCCGGAACTCTATTTTTAT
>NW_014578175.1:54148-59803 GCF_000485595.1 Priapulus caudatus
TATATATATATATACCAGGACAACATCGAGTTTTCCAGACACTGATGGTCCGGAACCTCTTTTAATCTGGATAAAATTCATTTGAAATTCCTGTGCCCCCATATTAGTTGACCGCGTAACCGCATCGCCAAGTAGCTGCGTCGCCACATAGCTGTGTATAACCGCGTCGCCGCGTCGCCACATATCCACATAACTGCGTCGCCACGTTGCTTCGGTGTTGTACCTGTATATATATATATAGAGATATCTGGTCCCAGTCACTTGCTGTCTGTCACAAACTACAATTCATTGTGAATTTTTAACTAAGTAGAAGTTTAATCTTTGAGGTCAAGTCAGTCAGGTCCTTAATTTCAACTGTTTTTTTTTTACAAAATTGCTTTTTTTACCGTTTATTTTCTTCCCTTAACCCTAACACACCATTATGACCTAAAGTGCGAAGCGAGATTATAGCCCCTAGCCCAACCAGGCTGTGGGAGTAATCGAAACAAACTCAGTATGTCACACACACGCATGCACGCACGCACGCACACACACACACACACAATATATCACTCTTGTATGATTGTTTCTTGAAGCTAACTGGCCTCGTGCTATGTATATGTATGGCTGGATATTAATGCAATTATATTCCCAATGGCTGACGTAAATAGATGTCCCATGTGTATACCTGCTGCTCTCCTCTTCCAGTTTAGTCTCTGTTTGACTCAATTCTGCTAACAGCTGCTCTATACGTTTCTCTGCAAGTTCAAGTTGTTCCTCTAGCTCCTGGTTAGCTTTGGTGAACTGAACATTGCATTTTCTTTCGTCAGTAAGTTTCAGCTCCGTTTCCTCCTTGGAAATCTTAAAGTTCATATGAATTCAGCTTTTAAGATATGAATACAACACACTACGGACATGTCAATCAAAGAAGAAATGTGTATACGCTATATACCTGATGATACTATACAATATTCATATACACATGTGACATAAATGGTGCATAAATTAAATTCTAAAGATTAAATTGTTTAAAAAAATCAAGTTTGTAAACGTTTGTGTACTGCATACATTTTCATTTTGCTGCATGAATGCAGTTTTTAAGACTAATGATTATCACCAGTGTTTACATTACATCTAGAAATAAGTTTAAATAACTGATCATCTGGGGGAAGTACCTTCATTTCATCAAGTTCCTTAGAAGTTATGTTTAAGTTGTTGCTTGCTTCATCTAGTAATTTGTCTGATGTTTTGAGCCTCTCACTCCACATATCTGTGAATTACACATTGAATATTAATTACCCATAGCTAGCTTTCTTAGAATGAAATTATATCCAGACATGCCAACATTCAATGAAGCCAAAGAGTAATGATTTCTAAATTCCTGGTTTTGACAAACGCCGCAGGCGTTTGTGGGGGTGGGCATGGGAGGTGGTATCCCCCTCCCATTGAGGGGGGGGGGTTTGGGGGTCCTCCCCCAAGAAAATTTTAAAACTTAGATGCTCTGTGGTGCATTCTGGAGCCATCTGTGGCACTTTCAGCATTGATTTAAATTAGGCAAAATGATGTTTTTCTGCCTGAAAATAGTGGGGAAAATCAATAATTATTTCAGAGATTTATCAAACGAGAACTAAATTTTATTACAGTAAACTTGTGCATACACCCACAATCATAGGGAACATTAATGGATCAGGATACCCTGATTATGTTACGGTATCTTTCTTATTGACTCAATAGTGATTACATAGTGACACAAAATAACTTTGATAAAAAATCACTCAAATTTCCAGATCTCAATTGACTAAGAGGTGAACTAACTAAGCTTTGCCTAGTTACTAGTTCCTTATTCGAATAAGGAACTGGGAACTGGGAGCTAACTTCCCTGAGCTTCATTGAATAGAGTATATTGTAGGCATATCTAAAAGCATAATTGTACTGATTATATCAACATACATACCATGGCTAGCTCAGTATTCTCCAACCTTTTCGTTATATCCCCTTTTTCGATTAGGAGGTCATCTGTTGCACGGACATAATTGGTATACTTAATGTCAGCTCCAGAGCTGTTTTAGTAACTTATATCTGCTGCTATATTTACTGTAGATAGTTGCTATATGCAAGGTTAAACATAAATGAACCAATGCATGCATTTGTAAACTAAGATCAGAATTGCCTCGGCAAATTCAGTAATAAATGAACAACCCTGCATCGGTAACATATATATGGTTGTCTTTCTTGCCTTTTTCAGACTAGGTGGTTTTTGCCTCGCACAACATGATTTATGCCTTTGTGACAAAAATCTCCTGGACTGACAGATGAGTTTTGGCTTATTACTGGGATGGAGATTCTTGCCTCAAGAAGTGGCTTTCTTGATACTATAGTACTATAGGTATATAATATCGATCCCTGTGACAGACCTAATCTGGCAGGTCTATTTTCAGTCTTCAAACTGAATGAACCAATCGTATTGTTGCACATTTCACAAAAATGCCCTGTCCCAGAATGGGGTAGTGAACCACATATTCTGGTGGTCAGAGTTGGAGCATTGTGATTTGAGTAAATTGTAGCAAATTTTTGCAAAGAATGTTTCGACACAGCAGCTAGAGATGCAGACAAAAATTATCGGGAGACAAGCATCACCTAATCTGACAAATCCTTTATGGTAGAGGTTTATAGAGTATGTGAATCTTGTAAGTGAACAACTACAGCAGTCAGTGTATTTCAATTGCTAATTTTGGAAACTTCGTTCAGAAACATGCTTATAGAGGACTTGTTTCCTCCATGCTCCTTGTAATAGGATTAAATTTTTTATGAATGATTTTCAATTTCGAACTGTAGGAAAAGTTTTCGACACATACATGAATTAGGTGTTGTCCATAAACCATTACAAAAATTTGACACACATTCATGAATGAATGATTGAAAAACAAACCTTTGATAGACTTCAGTTCCTCAACAGCTTGCTGGGAATTTCTGTAAGCCGTTTTCACTTCAGATAACCTGTAACCAAAATATCGCAAAGCATGCTGAATGATTAGAAAGCGGGGGAAGAGGGAGAGAGTAAATAAATCATCATGCAGACTTTGTCGGCATTAGCAAAATGAATCTCAGTTTAGCTTGTGAAAAATAAATGGAAGAAGCTATTTTCACATAGCAGCTACAAACTGAATTAAATTGATTATATTCATGGAAATATCATCAACCAGTGCCAATTATTAAATGTTTTCTCACGGTTTCATTGCTCTGTTGTCCTAAAATGTCCAACTCCTTATCTTTGTCCTGAATCTTAACTGCAAGTTTATCCTTCTCTGACCTGAGTGGCAATAAATGCATTGTTACCTCGTTCGTAACAACCAATGCTTGCCCATTCTGATGACTTTATCCAATATGTACATAATTATTATGTGCACACATGCACGCATGCACGCACGCACGCACGCACGCACACACACTTGCATCTATACTCCAACAGACAAAATACATACTTTCATGCACATGCCCATACACTGGAAAAACTATATACATGTATGCATTTAAAGGGATACTACGCCCTAGAATTTTAGGGTAAATAATGATAGTAATTAAGTGCATAAATAATAGTATATAAGCCTACCTACAAATTTCCATAATAATGCATTCACATTTGTCATAAAACAACAGTGAATTTAGAAATCTTTATTTTTGGCCACTGACATATGACACCCCGCGACAATCATTCTCTTAAATTAATAAATAATAAACACCCTCAGTCTGTAGCCCGCTGCCGAAAAGTTGTGGTACGCAACTTTGAAAGTAGATGGGCTAGTGTTGGTGCCAACGTCGTTGTGAGCATTCGATATTCGTGAGCAACGATACATCCATTAGTTTGGAACATTTAAAGAAAAGATTTTTAATGAATATTGAACTATGAAATTGTTATGTAGTGTACTTTAAACATATTTCAACTGAAAATATGCAAGGAACCTATAGGGTCATGTATCCCTTTAATTGTATTCATGCACACATACTTACACACTGAGCATTTCAGTGATGCAAAACAAAATAGTACAAATCTTAATGTTAAATGGTACATCTCTGCTTCCAGCTGAGTTTTCAAGTTTCCCACTTCCGTCATTAGGCGTTCTTCTTCTTCAGCAGCGTGTTCTAGATCTCCTGCTATCTTGATAGTTTGTTGCTGCACAATATTGTAAAACAGTGTACACACACGCACGCACACACGCACACACATATATTTTTTTTAATTAATTTATTTATTCTGTCAAAGTTCCAGCATTACAAGATATATCATGCATTACAGTTTAGTTCATGTAACATCTCTTGTAGCAACTTATTCGCAACATATCTTGTAATTGTAACTAAATTAGGCTAATTCGGACAACTTTTATATGTGTGCTATACCTTCAAATCATTATTTATCTCCTCCAAATCCAAACACTGTGCTTTCCTGGTTTCATTCTCAGTAACAATTCTGCTGAATTTTTTGTGAAGTTGTGCATGCTCCTTCTCGAGTTTAACCTATAGAATTTCCAAGGGTGTTATTAGGCTTGAAGGTTGATGACACGGCCAGTGCAGGTAAACTTTGTACAGTCCTCACACAGGTTTATTCAATGACTTATAATGAACTATAATGATCTACATAATATATTCTAGTCAGTATAGCTAAAATATAATATTATTTCTCAACAATACCAGCGACTCATTAAACAGGATTTTGGAACATATATCAAAATGCACACGCACGCACACACACAAACAAGTATAATAGTCAAATAGTAATCGAGTGGGCATTTCAAAATTGCACAGGTGACAGGTGATTAACCTAATCAAGAGCTCATAATAGAGAGCTCTCTATTATGAGCTCTTGACCTAATGCAAATAGATTGGATCATTTATTGGGTCAGTGACGTTAGCTCCCAGTTCCCAGTTCCCAGTTCCTTATTCGAATAAGGAACTAGTAACTAGGCAAAGCAGTTACCAGTTCCCAGTTCCCAGTTCCTTATTCGAATAAGGAACTAGTAACTAGGCAAAGCAGTTACCAGTACCTTATTCAAATAAGGAACTAGTAACTAGGCAAAGCAGTTACCAGTACCTTATTCAAATAAGGAACTAGACTAGTAAACTAGGACAAAGCATGTTCCCAAGTTTTCCCGTTATTCCTTATTCCGAAATAATGAACTAGTAACTAGGCAAAGCAGTTACCAGTTCCCAGTTCCTTATTCGCAATAAGGAACTAGTAACTAGGCAAAGCAGTTCCCAGTTCCCAGTTCTTATTCAGAATAAGGAATAGTAACTAGGCAAAGCAGTTACCAGTTCCCAGTTCGAAATGCAACATTGAATTGGGAACCGGTAACTACTAACTAGGCAAAATAGTTACTAGTTCGCTTATGCTGAAGGTCGTTGTCGTATCAGGTACTACAGAATATGTACGCCGAGGTACGTATATGTGTATACCACGAGTGTAGCGCAGACCTGTATCTTCTCAGCATATATGTACCTGTGTTTAAATAAAACGTAACTGCCCTGAGATGGAGATTCGAAGAAGAACGGTTCATGGAGAGGAGTAGGGGGCAGAGAGGAGGAGAGAGGAGGAGGAGGGGAAGAAGGTGACTGGAGGAGGAGGACCGGAGAAAGAGAGGAGAGGAGTGGAGGAGGAGTGTTGGAGGAGGGAGGAGGAAGGGG
>NW_014578175.1:62466-77663 GCF_000485595.1 Priapulus caudatus
TGAGCTATTATGGGATGGAGAGAATCTGCCTAGAAGGCTTTCTTCGATACTATCAGTAATATATAGGTATATAATAGTCGCAATCGCCTGTGACAGACCATAAATCTGCAGCTGCGATAGCCTATTCCTTCAGTCTCTCAGAACTGAGATGAACCAATCGTATTGTTGCCAACATTTCACAAAATGCCGACTGTCCCAGAATGGGGATAGTGAACCACATATTCTGGTTTTGTCCAGAGTTGGAGCATTGTGAATTTGAGTAAATTGTAGCAAATTTTTGCCACAAGAATGTTTCGACACAGCAGGCTTAGAGATGCAGAGCAAAAATTATCGGGAGACAAGCATCACCCCTAATCTGACAAATCTTTATGTAGAGGGTGGTCTCAGAGTAGAGTATGTGAATCTTGCTGGTAATAAACTAAGCAGTCCAGTGATAATCTTCAATTGCTAATTTTGGAATACTTCGTTCAGAAACATTGCTTAGTAGAGCACTTGTTTCCTCGCATGCCCATGTAATAAATCAGGATTAAAGTTTTGATGACATGATTTTCAGATTTCGAACTGTAGGAAAAGTTCTCTGAGACATACATCATGAATGTAGGTGTCTGTCCATAACCCTTACAAAGAATTTGACATCCATCATTCATGAAATGAATGATTGAAAAACAAACCTTTGATAGACTTTGTCAGTTCCTCACAGGCTTGCTGGCGAATCTTCTGTAAGCCGTGTTTTATTGCAGGATATACACCTGTTAACCAAATATTGCGGGGGGAGCAAAGCATGCGAGATTACTATATATATATATACAGGAACAACATCTGATTTTCCAGACACTGATGGTCGGACCGTCATTTTATCTGGATAAAAATTCAGTTGAAAATTCCCGTGCCCCATATTAGTTAGCCTGACGAACTTACACCGCATCACCAAGTTAGGCTGCGTCGCATCATAGCTGGTGTATAACCCGCGTCGCCAAGGCGTCGCCGACAGTATCCACATAACTAGCATCGCCACGTTGCTTTCGGCCGTGTATGTACCTGGTATACATATACTATAAGAGATATCTGCGTGCCCGTCACTTGCTGTCTGGTCACAAACTACAATTTCGATTGTGCATTTTTCAACTTAAGTAGAAGTTTAATCTTTGCAGCGTCAAGTCACGTCACGTTCCTTAAGTTCACTGTTTTTTCTTTTATTACAAATGGCTTTTC
Organism: Priapulus caudatus; assembly: GCF_000485595.1. Lineage (NCBI taxonomy): Eukaryota > Metazoa > Priapulida > Priapulimorpha > Priapulimorphida > Priapulidae > Priapulus > Priapulus caudatus. The sequence goes on from NW_014578175.1 coordinate 63,679, forward strand.
TATAGCCGTTATTTCTTCCTTAACCTCAACACCATTATGACCTAAAGATGCCGGAAGCGCAGATTATGGCCCCTAGCCCAACACAGGTCTCGTTGGAGTAAATCGACAACAAACTCAGTATGTCACACACACGCGATGCGCACGGCACCGCACGCACACACACACAGACACACAATATACTCACTCTTGTATGATTGTTTCTTGAAAGCGTAACTGCCTCCGATGCTATGCTATTAATGTATGGTGCGACTATTAATGCGCAATTTCATTCCCATGGCTGACGTAAATGATGTCTCGCATGTGTATACCTGGCTGGCTCCTCCTCTTGCCAGTGTTAGTCTCTGTTTTGACTCAATTCTGCTAACAGACTGTCTATACGTTTCTCTGCAAGTTCAGTCTGTTCCTCTAGGCTCCTTCGGTTAGCTTTGGTGACTGAACATTGAGCATTTTTTTCATTTCGGTGCAGTAAGTTTCAGCTCGTTTCCTCCTTGGAAATCTTAAAGATTCATATGAATTCAGCTTTTAAGAATATGAATACAACACATCTACGGACATGTCAATCAAGAAGAAATGGTGTATACGCATACTATACCTCGATGATTACCTATACCAATATCATATTACACATGTGACATAAATGGTGCATCAAATTAAATTCTAAAGTTCAAAGTTGTTTAAAAAAAATCAACGTTTGTAAACGTTTGGTGGTACTGCATACATTTTCATTTTGGCTGCAATGAATGAGTTTTTAAAGACTAATGATTATCACAGTGTTTACATTACATCTAGAAATAAGTTTAAATAACTGATCATCTGGGGAAGTACTCATTTCATCCAAGTTCCTTAAAGTTATATGTTTAAGTTTGTTGCTTGCTTATTCTAGTAATTTGTCTGATGTTTTTCGAGGCCTCCTCACTCCACATATCTGATGATTACACAATTAGAATATTAATTTACACCAGTAGGCTAGCCCTTTCTAGAATGAAATCTATAGTCCAGACATGCCACACATTCATGCAGCCAAATAGTAAAGATTTACTATTCCTGGTTTTGACAAACGCCGCAGGGTTGTGGGGGTGGGCCAATGGGAGGTGGTATCCCTCGCATTGAGGCGGGGGGGGGTTTGGGGGTCCTCCCCCTAAGAAAATTTTAAAACTAGATGCTCTGTTGTGCATTCTGGAAAGCCAATCTGTGGTCTTTCAGCAATTGATTTAATTCAGGCCAAATTGATGGTTTTGTCTGGCTGGGAAAAATAGTGGGAAAATCAATAATTATTTCAGAATGATTTATCAAATACGAGAACTAAATTTTATTACAGTCAAACTTGGCATACACCCACAATCATAGGAACATTTAATGGATAGGATACACGCTGCATTATTGTTACGTGTATCTCTTCTTAATTGACTCAATGTGGATCTTAGCACTAGTGACACAAAATAACTTGATAAACAACATTACTTCAACATGTCAGATCTCAATTGACTAGAGGTGAACTAACTAACTTTCTCTGTCTGTCTGTGTCTTCTGGCTCTGTGTTGTGTGTGTGTGGTATGTGTGTGTGTGTGTGTGTGTGTGTGTGGTGATGTGTGTGTGTAGCTGTGTCGGTGTGCTGTGTGTTGTGTGTGTGTGTGTGTGTCTGTTTTCTCTCTCTCTCTCTTCCTCTCTCTCTCTCTCTGCGGTCTCTCTCTCTATCTCTCTCTCTCTCTCTCTCTCTCTCTCTCTCTCTCTCTCTTATCTCATACAACAAAGATAAAAATAAAAAAACTGTCAACTTTTATGCAGGCTGGACTAGGGAATATACTGCGTTAGACACTAAAAGGTTCGTAAATAATGGTGACTTAGGGCGTATGGCGTAATTTAATACACCAAATCGAGTAAGTAACTTAAGCCAAATCGTATTGGTTGGCATGTCTGTATATCTAGGAATCACTTACTTAATACGCCAGATCTAAAAATCTAATGATAGGCCTTTGATATATTACCCGGAGTACAATATAAAGATACAGCTGTGTAACTTAAGTGACTTCACTATATTAACATGTTATCCATGGCTGTGCGGGGCGAGCGCTCGAGCGTAGTGGTGGTGGTGGGAGGAGGGGGCGGGCTCCTAAGGCTTCTAAAAAGGCAGTTCAGTCCTTTGTTAAGCAGTCAACAATCCGTGTTTACCCTCTCCTCTTGGAGGGTCAAAAGGTTCATCAGACACTTACTCTTGTGCACATCAGCGGAAAGCACATTTCATGGTCCTTTCAATAAAGTGATAACAAATGGTAGGTCATGCCGCTGAAACAAAATGTTTTGTCAGCTCAGTGTCGTTAGACCAATCCCTCAGAAAAATGTTGATATCTGACTTTCCGCCCATGCCCTTTCGACCTGTGACGTCCAATTGTCGCGCTGGTGATGGGTTTCGCTCCCCATCACACTATACATCGAATATTTAAGATGCGTAGCTCAAGCCGTTGAGATTTGTGCTCTGAATTCGCGTATGTCCTCACTATAACCTTAAAGTTAAGGTTGGAACATACTTCCCCCTCCATTGACACAGCCTTGACCTTTGACCCTTAACTCCCATTCGACATCCGAGCGAGTCCTTTCCCGATCGGGCCCCCCCCCCTCCTATACCTTAAGTTAAGTGTGAATATTCCCCTCATTGACACCTACCCTGGACCTTTGACCCTTAAAGCCCCCAAACTTTCGACATCACAGAGTCCTTTTGTGCGACCCCACCCCCCCGCCGACGTCCAGAATATCAAGACTGTAGGTCGAGCGGTTAAGATTTGTGCCCAATTGTTGACGGACGGATGGACGGACGCTCATGCGATTCTACAAGCTGCATCTGACTTCGTCAGCTGAGCTAATAAAAGGAGCTAGATGTAGATGGGATACTTGCAACATTGCTTTTGGAGATCCTGAAGTTCCTCATGACGCTTTTCGAGTTTGCCATTCAATTCCTGTATATTGCTAGCCTTCCCTTCAAGGCTTTCCATCAAAGTTTTCAGCTGCATTGCAATAGAGTATTAGGCTATTAGCATGATCGCAGTATGTAAAACATCATATATCACATACATGAGCATAGCATACCATAACATTAGATATAGATGAGCTCATTCATACATCATAGGTTTCATGCTTAAAATAGTAGAAAAGTATTTATAAGAACAGAAATGTTTCGCAAATGTAGTTGCAATTTAACACCTATAATAAATTCATATACATAGAGATCAGAAGTAGATCATAGAGTACCGAAGTGTGACGTCACGTTGGCAAGACAACGTACGGGCTGGTTCTACACAAGCCACTGGCTCCATAGTGTAGCCATAGCGTGAAAATGTGCGTACGTAAAACACGAGTGTGTGCGCTGCAGACAGCGGTAAAGCATCGGTAGCAAGTCGATCTTACAATATTGAATGAATTAAAAAAAAAAATTAAGAAAAAAAAAATTTTTTTGGTTTAATTTTTTTTTGGTTACATTTTTTTCCCCCCGTTGCTTTTCACTTCCATCCTTTGGAAATCTATAAAAACTGCAATAATGACTCTCAGAATGATGGTTACAATCGGGTACAAAACACGACACGCAGTTAATGTTACCAGAGCATATGATTGTGTAGAACCAGCAGGCTCGCTGTCATGCCACCGTGACGTCATCACTTCGGTACTCTATAGGGATCCCTATTATATATATATATATATCCCTAATATATATTAATAGGGATCCCTATGATCTGCTTCTGATAGAGATGCTATAACAGCACAACTTGGGCCAAAACAAAATATAGGTGTGGTTACGGTTTCCTGACCGACCCTATTTATTCTCAGCAACCCTAAACATTTTAATTGTCAATTTTCTTTAAAGCAAAAAAAATATTAAAAAATATGAATTGGACAGTTCCTGCTTCAAAAGGCACAACGCACATCCTTCGGACATGGTTCATAAATAAAATATTTCAAGAAAATTAAATGTTTTTCCTACCTGCCTACCCTATTTTTTTTCGGCATGTAACAGTAACCACACATATATTTTGTTTTGGCCTTAGAATAACCTGCTGGATATATGCAAGGACACATACCTCACACTCAGCCTGTAGCAGATTAGACTCATATTTTTGTTTTTGCTCAGTGTTCAGTGCCTGTTCATCCTTCCCTGGGTAATTCAATATAATACAATATAAGACAATTTAATCAATAAAAACCATTTCACAATTTAAACTTTTTATTTTCTAAAAAAAGAGAAATCTGATACACAAATATGAGTGGGCAAGGATGATCAACCCTGTCAGAGTTTTGCACCATTTTATCACCTTTCTGCTCCACCTAGTTCAGGAATCCGCTCAGAACTGACATTTAACAATACGGTATGTCTTGTGTAATAATATAACTTGCTTACATTTATCCAAAATTTCTTGATGTTTCTCAAATTGGGTTATTTCCAGCTTCGTAAATTGACTAGACAGATCCTATAAGTAGTTGTTTGAAAATGTGTTATTGGTTAATAACTGTACTGTCATTTAAACAATGTTATGTAACAATTAATCGAATTAAATCAATGTCATAAATAAATAAATATAATCAGGAGTAGATAATAGGGTCCCTATTATCTACTCCTGATATAATGCAAACTATGTGGTTCCACTAAGAATGCCATACATAAATTTTAATCTATTGATCAATTCACTAATTAACTGACTTCAAACTGTTCTATCCGTTCTTTGTCCAAGTATTTTAGTTCAGTTCTGTCTTCTTCACCTAAGTTAAATATAATGTAATATTAGTAGAATATAGCTATAGGCAACTACACAAGAGAATATAGCTTAATTGCTAATATATCATGTGTTTATGTTCGTTCAATTAAGGGATTGATGAAATGCGATTGGGCATCACAAAAATATTTTGACCTAATATGAAATTAACTATTAGCACTATAACCTCGGCTTAACCTGAATGCCAGTGATCTATGGGTAAACCGTTTACATACATAAAATATAGCCGCAACAACATGACCATTGATCATGATGCTGCTGTAGCGATGCTGGCGTGCAAGCTAGCATCGCGCGCGCTCATTAATTATTCAGGACGCCTATAGCAAGCAGAGGTGTTTAATAAACTGACCAGAGAGCGTGGTACGACAGAGGGAGTGCGGAGAAGGGGGCACGCAGTGCTCGCGAAGCAACGATCGCAGGTCGCATAGGAATGCGACCTGGCGAAGCTCAGGAGGTGAAAAGATAATGCCCGGATGTCCGTCGCGAAGGCCGGGCTCATATAAAAGGCGCGCCACGCTTGGAGCGGGAGAACTCCTCTCCCTGTTGTTCTACCCGACTGTTGTCTCGCACGTCCCTTGTACGCGTCACGGCTTATTTGTAACTCCCTGTTATCATGGCTCACAATATACGTGTTTGTGGTACGTTACGCTTCTAATTCGTGTTTGCTTTGCGTCTTCCACTACCGTTACTTATTACCCGGTACACACTATACGATCATGCGAAGTACAACCTTACACTGTACATTTGTAGCACTGTCTGCTTTGTGGATTTATACATATTTCAATGCACAGTAACAGGAACCATGTAATCAGAAGTAGATAATAGGGAATTATTTCCTATTATATACTTCTGATGTAATGTATGCAGAGTGGTGATACATACACTTCATTAGTCGATCCTCAATTGTTTCAATATGTGTCTTTAGAAAGGCATACATTTCTCTTGTTGTTACCATTCTGAAATAGGGGGAAAACTATTCATGCATGCCTAAGTCAGATTAATTCACACACAATATCGGTCTATATGAAGGACAACTGTGTATTATTAATGTGACCATTCTAAATTTGTTGCAATTGCATAGGTCTGCATCATTGACCTTTTATTTCTGCAGGACGTTTACATAACTTACTCATTGATAGGCTGGATTTGACCCCCATAAATTCAGAGTAAGAGTGACAATGAATCTGGTCACGGAGACCATCAAAATTTTAGCTGACTTAAGAACACAACAGAAAAACAGCAATATTTAGTTATTAATTAGGAAAGCAAATCCACAACCGATTTTGTGATGTCTTTGCTCATCTATTGCATTCACTTTCGACATGTGCACTCCCTTTAGCTATTTTACCCATTTTTTATCACTAGATGGTTACTACAGTACAGATCAGCTGTTAAGCCATGCAGTCAGCCTACTACCATTGCATAACTGACTGCTAACAAACCCACATTTTTAATAGCTAGCAGGCAATAATACTCTGCTCTTGCTCTTGATCACGATTGAAAACCCTTTAGACCACCCTGGCATAAAAAAACAAAATCGAAAGGGTGTTGAAGTTTATATACAATGTATACAAATGTTCTTGACTAAATGACTGTAGTTACGGATACACTCAAGCTATTAGTATTACAAATTTACCTTTGTTCCATTTCATCCCTGTGGTTAATTTCTTCCTGAATTTTTAAACTGAGATTTTCATTTTGCAGCTGCACATCAAGCAGAGTCTGTCGTAAGGCCTTTATAGTTTGTTCACTCTCCTCTAACAACTTTTCCTGCGCATGAAAGTTAATACAGAGTTGCATTTTTGTTAGTCATGGGTATAATATTATCATAGTTGAGTAGGTTAATAGTAGGTAATTTACCTTCCTACTAAAGACTAAATAGACTGACCACCAATATAGAGGCAGTGATGAGAGAAACTTATTGAATAGGGAGAGCTTGCACCGTCACATTGTTGATATATATATATATATGTAACGAATTTCAGTCTGTTGCAGCGTCAACATCCCCGCGTTCTACCCCCTGCAGTCTGCCCAGCATCCTTGGGTGATGTAGGCTTCGATGTAGGCCGAATCCCCACATGCTGTGGCAGTGTACACTTGCTTGACACGAGCTTGTATTGTGCCGTACTCGTGATACTGAAGCTGGCGTGCGTGTCACGTGTGATGCCGACGTGCTTGGCTACCTATTCCTGACGTATGATTGACGTGTGTTGAAGCCGTACACACGCTTCGAGGAGTATAAATACTGCGCTCTCCAGAGCATCGGCAGTCAGTATAAGCAGTCAGCCTGCTGGTTAGTCAGTCAGCCAGTTATCTAGTGACTGGTCAGTGGTAGTGACCAGCCAGTATCTGCGTGGAGCTGAGGGAAGAGCTACCACGAGAAGGAAATACACAACGCAAGGTATAGCACTGCAACCACTGCCGATGATCGCTGCACGGAATTGGCATCTCCCTACAGAGGATTGTCCTGGTAAGGCCTATAGTGCCTAGTTGCATCTGTTTTATTATACTCGAGCGTTACGCTGTGAGGAGTATTGCACCGTTTTTATGCTCACCCTGGTCTGTTGACCAGGGCAGAACAAAAGCCCCGGGCCTATTCCCAGCATGAACACTTTTACTTTTGAGTTGTGTTGTTTGTTCTTTTGTTGACTCGTACAATCCAGTGGTCGAACAGTGGGAGCGTCCCGCGTGACGGGGAAAAACGTTACATATATATATATCAACAACTATATATATATATATATATCAACAACTATATATATTGTTATACTGCTATAACACATCTAGTTTGTAAAAAAAAAACTAGAATCTGTTTAGACACGATGACGTAGTGGTAGAACCCTGGTTGTGTTATTTAAATAGATTTTTGGCATTTGTAAAAGATATCTTATGCAGCACATTACCTTCTGATGAAGCTCTATCTCTGTGCTGACTTTCCATTGAGCAATTTTCTCTGCCTCATGGTTAAGACGTGTGTGAAGGTTTACTAACCTATCATTGCCAGTCTGTTTGTGCATTTCTGTCTATATGCTCTATTAAACTAAAGTAAAACAATAGCATAATTTAGCTAAGAAACTGCCAAAATAGTGGTATTTTAGCATGTATGAGGAATGACTATCTAGGTAAAGTTCATGTACCACTAATGATCATGTTTGGTGTTATGCTAGATGACTAACTAACAGTAATCCTTTATTCATGCATACAGTCATACATATCTTCAATAAACAAGGGAAATTCGTCATTTACTAGCCTTAGAATACCTACGATTTACTACGCGCAACTCAACCAACTTGAGTTCAAATCGTACAGAGTATATTCACCTAGCATCGTGCAAAATCGTTTCCTCGTATACACCCGCAATCCGGAGATACAGACTAAAACGTACGACACGATTATCCATTCTGTTGCCAGCAAACCGAATGTATAAACCGCCTAACTTGAAACAAAAGTCAGCTACTAACGACTCTTGCGCCTGGCGATGCGGTGTGGCTCGCTGGAAGATTGGATATCGATGCAACACTCGGCGAGCTAATCTTTGACCTATTTACAGCTGCCTTTTGTTTCAGGTTAGGCGGTTTATACATTCGGTTTGATGGCAATTCAGAATGGATAATCGTGTCGTACGCTTTAGTCTGTATGCAAGTTGGTTGAGTTACGCTTAGTAAATCGTAGGTATTCTAAGGCTAGTAAATGACGAATTTCCCTTGTTTATTGAAGTCACACTCCTTCCCTATTATCCACTTCTGATACATATTGATATTGTCTATATATAAGTCTACATATAATTGTTATGTAATGTCTACCACGGATGATTTTTAGTTATGATGGCTAGTGGATTTTCAAGTCGGGGGGCCGATAGCATATTCTTCATAGGTACTGTTTTATCATCACAGAATCAAAACTGTACTTAAAATGTAGCAATCGAAGATGAGCATTGTCAAATTTTTTCGTGACTTGATTTGAATCTAAATGATCATAGTGGTCGGTGCAGGACCATTACACTTTACAGTATAATAGACTGGATCTTTTGCTATTTTTTTGTAAATTAGAGCCAGCATAAGATATTATTATTGGGCAGCTGCTATGTAAACCACTGGCACTGTCACTGTCGCTCAAGGGATCGTTGTCGTATCAGGTACTACAGATATATGTACCTGAGGTACACATATGTATACACAAAGTGTACCAGGCAGACTTGTACTACAGAAGTGTATACCCTAACCCTAACACTAACCCTAACGCTAAACATACCTCATATATAAAAATATAAACATAATACTAAACAACCTAAAACTACCATACCTCGGGTATACATATCTGTAGTACCTGATACGACAACGACCCCATCTGCGTCACTGTCAGTGTGTCACTGAAAGGGTACATATATTGTAGGGCAGGTTTAATTTGCTCACGGCAAGATTACACATTATACAAATGCCGAAATGGGCCGCCAATGATCGTGATCATAATTAATTGATTATGACAGTATTTCACTATGTATATACTACTTACTAGTATTCTTCATTTCATTAATAGAAATTAGAATACATCTCAATTATCATAATGTAGTAATAGTATTGATATAATAATAATAAGTGGTATATTATCAATGGCATAATGACAATGGTCAACATGGCTATACTACTACTAGTACTAGTAGTAGTACTACAAACTGTAGTACTAGAATTCGTCCTTAGAGTCTTAGACTACTGACTAGTTGAGTCTGTCTACTAGTACTACTACTACTCACTAGTAGTAGTACTAATTCGGTAAATGAAAGTGAAACGCCACATGATCTAGGTTTACTAATAGTAATTAATAGTAATAACAGTAATACTAATAGGCCTAGTACTGGTAGTAGACTATAGTATTAGGAATACTACAACTAGTAGTACTAGTAATAAGTAGTATTACTATTACTATTAGTAGTATAGTACCACTACCACTACCAGTAGGCCTACCAGGTAGGCCTACTAATGTCGAGTTCAGAGTTGGTCACAACATTCAACAACAATTTACACAAATAAAACGTTACAATTCTAGTAAATATAAAATTAATGAATACGATAAAATATTAAATTCTATAAGAACATGTACAAACTCATCCATAACAACCACGGCACACGTAGTCTACCTTAAACTAAACGGTAAACCAACTTTAACCCAAATGAAAATGGCAGTCGTCTGCGTCTGCATTCTGCAATGCTGCCCGGATCCAAAACAATTGAACGACTCGTATCTTTCATGTGTCGTGCCTAAACGCATCACTTTAACGTTTAATGTATGTACGTGTATTGAATTTATTGTATAATGCGAAATTCGTTCTTAACTCTCGTAGAAATGAGGAGCAACCTTCATAACAAAAAAAATCTGTTTTAATCTGTTGTGCCCCAAGGCGTAACAATTTTCGTTATCGTCATCGTCAGCATTGTTCTTTCCATGTTGGGAGAAAGCAAACTGCATGCAGCGCCCCCTTCCCACACTCAGTAGAATTGAGCCAGCGCGAGAGCGCCATCTGTCGTGGAGTTTGGGGAGAAAGTAGACCAAAAACTGACTGCTGAGACTACTGAGACTGCATGTACTCGACTAATTCTGAGATTAGATGAAATATAGCAGTAGACGAAGAGGGAAGTAGACTAACCGGGATGTTACTGGGGCACCGGCGTGTATAATGTATATGCTCTGCAGATAAGCTTTTCGAGAAATGGTGTGAAATGATGCAATTTTCTGCAAAGTTCAAAATGCTGGAAAGTGGGAAATATTTAATTTGTACATTTTCTTGTGGAAATGAATCAATAAAATGCCTTTTTAACTTGAGATCAGTTACTGCATCCTTTCAAACTTTCGTATGTGCCCCTTTGCTGAAGAAAGAATGTTTCCCCAGAAAATAATAGGCCCTACAGGCAGCCACACGTACTCAACCAGCATCTACGTGAAATAGAAAAAGAATTATTTTGTGTGTGTTTTAAACGATAGCAAGAGTAGATAAATAACATTTATCTAGATAATGTTATTTATCTACTCTTGACGATAGGTATAGACGTATGGTATACTGCAATTTCTCGCAAATTAGGCATGAAAAGACTGTGCCGTCCAGAACGTCTTATTCATACAAAAACGCTGTAGGCCTACAATACAAATGAAACATCAAAAACTTATTACGAACCATGCAAGCAGTTTCGTTACTTATTTGGAAGTTTCCGTTCACACATCTGTCTGGAGTATCCGTAGAAATAATATAGGCTACTATAGTTAGACTATTAGTGTCTCTATATGTTTCTATGGGAGAATCACAGGAATTCTGAAAACTAACGCACGTATACCGGCCAGACACGCGTGTTCCATATATACACGTTGGATGTAAAATGCATTCCATGTTGCAAACCATAACATGGACTGATATTATGGGGCGCCAAGTGTCGCATGACTGATTTCGTTACGAAATCATTGATTTCGTAACGAAATCAGTGCGGCGTGTGTGTTGTTGCTGGTTCAACCCTCGCTCTGTATCTACCTAGAAGCTTCTTTATTGCCACCCTAAACTCGTCATACTTCATGAAGTATATGATAGGGTTCAGAAGCGTGTTCACGGAAGCAGCTGCAATTCGTATCTGGCGCAGTACGTTGAACGCCCGCGGGCGTGTTTCTGCAATTGACGTCGCCAGAAACGTCAGTAAAATGTTGGGACTTATTAGTAGGATGGACACGCCAACGACAGTTAGGATGAGTTTGGCTGCTTTGAACGTTCCAGCGCTTGATTAGTTGCTGCGGCAACACGTCGGCTGTGGTCAATCATGATCCGACCTATAACGACGTACGCGTACGTCATGAACAGTAACACGGCCGCGTAGTTGATAGCGACATACCAGCTCAGCCATTTATTGGTTATCATATAACAACACACTACATTCCGGGTCGCCATCTTGTGATCGCCTGAACCACGGCTATTGACCCGTACCCAGTTGTATACAGCCAGACGGACAGCAACATAAATTTTGCTGCTCTAGGAGTCATCAGCTGGCTGTAGCGAAACGGATGGACGATAGCAATGTAGCGGTCCAACGTCGCAAGTCCAATCGTCAGCATTGATGCACCAACTGAGACGTAGATGACAAAAACGTATATACCACAAGCTATCTCTTTCTTATGATACTCATGTATGAAAGCTCTGAGGAATACAGTTGCTCCAACTGCGACCGCTGTTAATGTATCGGCACATGCCAGATTAATGATGAAGTAGTTCCTTTGCGTTCCAAGAAAGTCGAACCTGACGTATTCGACCATTATGAGAGCATTTATCACGAGGATAGTGATCGCAACCACAAGCACGAACGCGCCATAAAGAAACCCGACATTAGCCTGCGAATTGTGAGAAGCTTGGATTTCACTGTTGGTGTGGTTTGTGATGTGTTCTATAGTGCCGTTATCATCCCGGACAGTGTAATTACGTGGCTCCATGTTAACTGGCCGCAAGTTGTTCTCCTCTTCAGTTAGGCTTTGTACTAGTACGTGCGAAAAGCGTCACCTTGTCACAGCGGTGGCTGCCGCTTAATGCCGCATATCATAGTCTGCATTACTTCTCCCTTGTCAGTTGTTATCTCACTCGGCTGTCTTTCACGTATGAATTTCACCTACTGTGTGTAGCTAGCAAAGTAAACATAGCGACCTCCCCCAGACCGCCCACGATCATCCAGTTTGAGAACACTATTATAATGTGGTCTGTAATGCCAGTGCCTGTTGCGGATTTTCCCTAACCGCTTCCGCTGGTTAATTACTATACGCTCACGCATACCAATGATTCTGTAACACTTTTGTTTATTTTTATACAATTTACGACTTTGTTTCACTCTATACGCATGTTAAAACCACTAGCTCTTTCCACATTATCATCCGCTCTCTCTCTCTCTCTCTGCTCACTTTACTCGACTCATGTACGTCCCCTCTCTCTGAACACGGCCCGACTCCTTCTCGTCCGCTTTCTCTGCTTGCTCTACTCAACTCGACTCCTCGACGTCCCATCTGTCTGATCAATCTACCTGCCCTTTTCACACATACCCGTTTGCTCTCTGTGAGCGCTCGCTTCGATTGCCCGCTCTTTTCGTACTCTTTCTTTCGTATTCTTATCTTTACCGTAATTTCTACACTATGCTCAAATAATTTCCTGGCATACATAATGCATACAACACTACATAATTACATAACACTACCCGCACATGGAAGCAATATTTTACGACAATGCAATTAGAATAAAATTTATCGTCCATAAGTGTTATACAGTAATACATGAATAAGAGGTCTACGCATTATAAAATAATATTCCCACAAAAATGCTACATCATATAGACAGGCAGGCGTAGCTACTAGAATTAGAGAACGACAAAAAGTGCCTCCAATAGAATACCCTAATTAAATACCACACACTTATATTTATATACAAAAACATCTTTTCTCCAGTATTTCTCCATGTAACAGACTGTTTTCATTACATGTATTTGTATTTGAATTATATGCAATAAAGATTTAATAATAATAATACAAATAACAATAATAATATAACTCTCTCCTTTGCTATTCTGCTCAGCACTAACACCGCTTACCAACATGCTAAATAGACAGGGTCTGGGATTTACAATCGATAAACACAAAACCATCAGCCACCTGCTCTACATAGATGACCTTAAACTGTTCACCAAGAACGAATATGAGCTGGAGCAGGCCTTGGTAACAGTCAAAGCATTCAGTGATCACATCAAAATGAAGTTCGGCTTGGAAACGGAAGGTGATTTAAAAGGAATCTTAAAAGGTGGTAAGCTAGTAAAAAGTCGAAATATCGAGCTTGATTACAAGACAGCCTTCCAAAGTCTGAACCACGCCCACGCGGATACCTACAAATATCTTGGTGTTGACGAAAGTGATGGTATTCAGTATGCAAAGATGAAGGAGAACATTGCTAAGGAGTACTATCGCCGAGTACGCCTAGTTCTCAAGTCTGAGCCCTGCTAAAAACAACAACAAGATAACAGCGATCAATAGCCCGGTCCCCGTGTACAGGTTCGGGGTGATCAACTGGTTAATTGCGATCAGATATCGAAAGGATGGATCGCAAGACAAGAAAGCTCCTAACCATGACGGGCTCCATCACCCAAAAGCAGACGTAGAGCGACTGTACATCAAGAGGCAAAATGGTGGTCGTGGTCTCATTGAACTAATGTCTGCATACAACACTGC
>NW_014578175.1:84101-99852 GCF_000485595.1 Priapulus caudatus
TTAAGCGTCGTCGTATAAACGAGGCTAATGTAGTTCCTTTGCGTTATAAGGAAATCGAACCGTACGTATACGACGATTATAATAATATTTAAAATCGCTATTGTTATTGCAACAACAAATAGGAACGAAGTAATATCATACGTCCGACTACAGCAAATATATTAGATTGCTGCATGCTGCTGCTCACGGTTGGATATCACTGTAGTGTTCTCTACTGTCGTGAGATAATCCAGGATGGAGTAATTAGACAGCTGCATGTTGAGCCTCTATACCAATCGTTCTTTGCACAGGTTGTGTGTTCTTCCGCAGTTTGCTAGAGTTGTCACTTGCCGACCTATCGCGATACTTTTGCCTTGTGTCTGTTCACTCTGTCAGGGTTCTGCCGCTGACTGCTGTGTCTAGATAGCTATCTCACAGCCTTACATTCTGAGATCTGACCACGCTGGTTTCCGACGTTTTCTACCTATAACTCGGCGGGTTTACTTGGTCTCTATACGAGCCTGCGTTTTCCTTCTGTTTTGATTCATACATGCTTTCACAAGAGTTGAGCATCGTATTGAGCAAATATCGTTTTAGAGTATTTACGGGTTTCAGACAAGAACAAAATCTGTGTGAGGTAACTGATATCACGGGCTTTTGCTCATGTACGCAACGACATGATTGATAGTAAGACACATTAAAATATGGATTTCATGTGATGAATGTACCTTTCCGGATAGCATCAGAAACCCAGCTGGCGATAATAATTAAATTAAACGAAATGACGATGTTCTTTGCTGTAACCCGCTTTCGCAATTCCTACACGCCCCTGGGCTCGGAGTAAATCTGAATCGAACGTTACCTGTGCGGCCATGCTAAGAGTTTGCGCATGCCCATGCAGTACATGCGGGATGGAATTGTATATCAATAAAAAATTAAAGCGATTGAGTAATACATGTCTATCACAACATGTCACTTTATAAATAATAAGCTTTGGCTTGTAGGCTAGCCTCGACAGATTTGTTCTCACTGCTGCATGTATATTTATAAATGCTCGTATTTTTCTCAGTTACTGTGCTTGCGGAAACCCAGATTAGACCGTATATGCTACCATCCGCCAGTGGTTTATGTCATGTCTGATGTAATTCTTTATATATGTGATGCCTATCACAAGCTAGCACTTTAGAAATTACAATGATCCAACTCAGGGCAACCGTGACAGATTAATGGACATAGTATACCTACAGCAAACGTGTAATTACAACGCTCTACTAGATTTACTTATTAAATTTATTCCACTTAGCTCAGAGCGTCTATTTGTTAATCATGATCATGATCATTCTATTTGTTACTCATGTCGCAGACGTTGTACCTAATATATGTTCATATATATCGTGCACTGCTATGTACCGGACACTGGTAGTTCAGTGATTTTAATGAATGTTTTGTGATTCCCGGGGAGAGTCCAGAAGTATCCCTGTCTCAAACGTTCTATCTGCACAATTAGGTGTAGTGATAACCTCAATAAAATGCAATAGCCCAAGTCAATGATCACCCCTACAATCGCTGTTTTACTCATCACAATAGCCACGGTAACATGTAGGGCCTACAGAATAGAGCGCAATCGGCCGCGTTTATCTATCAACTCTAGTCTTTTTCCTTCGATACGGTCACGACTCTCGCTTCCAATGCGATGAACACGGAATAGTTCAGATTTTGACGTTACTGCTCGTTGTAGTTTTTCACTGTGTTTGCATTGTCGCTTAACATAGTTATGATGCAGATCGTGCTACCGATTTTCTAGCAGCGTAACGCAATTGCCTTGATAGAAACTACACTGGCTTCTAAGCGATTACATTTTTTAAAGTTCGTAATTTAGTAAATAAAGTCTGCATAATTTTTTTAAGCTATGAAGTTGTAGCTGGCTTTTCTATAGTTGTCAAGCCTGCATCTACGTTACACATATAGTCTTTCGCCTCTGTCACCGCTCTTTCGTTAGCTGCCACCCATCAATGTTCATCAGGCAAATATTTTGCTGAATTTGTCTTATGTTTTTCCGTGTCAGGCATCTGCTCTACAGCATCTGGCGCCGCTCCTGCCAGCTCTACCATCTCTTCTGTTTCAAATATCTTCACAACTGCATGTAACGCCTGTCCGGCTCTGTGTATCATATCTACACCCCACTGCGTCTCCTGTCCCTCTCGGTGTGACGCACGTTCTTCTCTTCTTGATACCTGTCCTTCTTTGTATGACACATGTCTTTCACTGTTTGACACCTGTCCTACTCGGATTCTCGTCTTTCCCCCCAGGTGTGACATCTGTCTTTCTCTTTGCGAAATTTCAGTTGCATCTGCTTCTGCTGCGTGTTCCACTGTGTGAGCTACACGTTCGCTTCCCTGCTGTGCGAGACGTGGTGTTGGTCCAACAGTTGCTGTGTTCCTGCCAAGAAGCTTTCTTATTGCCACTTTGAACTCGTCATACTTCATGAAGTACATGATAGGATTCAGGAGCATGTTCACGAAAATGGTTCCTTTGCGTATTAGGCGCAAAATAGCGAGCAGCTGCGGGTGTGTATTCCGTAAAGGCTCCGAAAGAACCATATGTAGAATGTGGGGACTAAGCAGCAAGAAAGACACGCCAACGACAGTCAGGATGAGTTTGGCTGCTTTAAACGTTCCAGCAAGGCTGGACAGTTGTTGAAGCTGCGCTTGATCTGTTGCTGCGGCAACACGTCGGCTGTGGTCAATCATGATACGACCTATAACGATGTAAGCGTACGTCATGAACAGCAACACGGCCACGTAGTTGGCAGCCACGTACCAGCTAAACTCCTTAGCGGTTACCTTATCAATAACACACGAGGCTCCATGGCGCCAACTTGTAAATGCCTGAGCTCCTGCCACTAAACCGACCACAGTTGTATACAGCCAGACGGACATAACCATGAGTTTCGCTGCTCTAGGAGTCATCAGCTGGTTGTAGCGAAACGGATGGACGATAGCTATGTAGCGGTCCAACGTCGCAAGTCCAATCGACAGCACCGAAGCGCTAAATGTTACGCAGCCGACGAAAACCACCATGACGCATTGGATCTTCTGAGTAGCCGGGTTGAACTCACTCGCTAACATAGCTGTGCCAATTACCATCGCTGATGTTATGTCAGCGCACGCCAAACTAATGATGAAGTAGTTCTTTTGCGTTCTAAGGAAGTCGAACCGCACGTATACGACGATTATAATAATATTTAAAATCGCTATTGTTATTGCAACAACAAATACGAACGAAGTAATTACACGTCTGACTACCGCAAATGTATTAGATTGTTGCTGCTGCTCACGGTTGGATATCACTGTAGTGTTTTCTACTGCTCGCTGAGTAACTCCAGGCATGCCCGAGCTAATTAGAACAGCTGCATGTTGCAGCCCCCCTTCTATACCAATCGCCTTCTTTGCCACACGGCTTGTGTGCTTCTTCCGCAGCTTTGCCTAGGGAGTTGTCAACTTGCGCCCCCGACCTTTATCGCGATACTTTTGCCTGCCAAGCTATGTGTACTGTTTACCTGCTGCCCTCATGCGCGTTTCTGCCCCGCTGACTGCTGTGTCTAGATAGCCTATACTCACAGCCCCGCTTACATTCTGAGATGCTGCACCACGCCTGCTTTCCGACGCTTTCTACCATATAACTCGGCCGCGCGTTTACTTCGCAGTTGCCCTATATGTCTCTATACGATGCCCCCTGCTTTTTTCCTTTACTGTTTTTTGCAATTCATACGATGCTTTTCAACAAGAGTTGAGCACCCATCGTATTGAGCAAATATCGCTTTTAGAGTATTTTACGCCGCGTTTCAGACAAGAAACAAAATCTGCTGCCTGAGGCCCTAACTGATATCACGCCCGGGCTTTTGCTCATGCTACGCACAACGACATCATTGCCATAGTAAGACACATTACAAATATGGATTTTCATGTGATGAATGTACCTTTCCGGCGATAGCCATCAGAAACCCAGCCTGCCGCGGATAATATTAAATAAACGAAATGGACGATGCCTTCTTTGCCTTGCTAAAACCGCCTATTCTGCCAATTCCTACACGCCCCTGGCGCCCCTCGGAGCCTAAATCTGCAAATCGAACGAGCTTACCTTGCTCCCTCGGCCATGCCCTAAGAGTTTGCGCATGCCCATTCCCAGCTAAACATGCCGCGCCCGATGGAATTGTATATCAATAAAAAGAATTAAAGCCGATTGCAGTAATAACATGCCCTCTATCACAAACATGTCACTTTTATAAAATACATAAGCTTTGGCTTGTAGGCTAGCCTACGACAGATTTGCCCCTTCTCACTGCTGCCATGTCATATTTAATAAGATGCTCTGTATTTTACTCAGTGTACTGCCTGCTTGCCGGAAACCCAGATCTAGAACCGCCTATATGCCCCCCTACATCCGCCAGTGGTTTATTGTCCATGCTCTGACTGCCTAAATTTCTTTTAATATATGTGATGCCTATCACAGCCTAGCCCACATTTTAGAAATTACAATGATCCAATCTCAGGGCAACCGCTGACAGCATTAATAGCGACGCTAGCTATACCTACAGCAAACGCTCGCTAATTACAAGCGCCCTCTACACTAGATCTTACTTATTAAATTTATTTCCACTTAGCTCAGGCCCCGCTCTATTTGGCTTAATCATGCATTCATGATCATTCTATTTGTTACTCATGTCGCCCAGACGATCTGCCCTACCTAACTATATGCTTCATATATATCGCCCCTGCACTGCTATGTACCGCGCCAACACTGGCCGTAGGTTCCAGCTGATTTTAATGACATGTTTTGCTGATTCCCCGCCCGGCGACGAGTCCAGGACTATCCCTGCTCTCAAACGCTTCTAATCTGCCACAAATTGGGTGCTTAGCCTGATAACCTCAAAAAATGCCAATAGCCCCAAGCCTCAATGCCATCACCCCTACAATCCTGTTTTACTCATCACAATAGCCACCTCGCGCGCCCCTACATGTAGCGGCCTACGAGAAATAGCAGCGCCAATCGGCCGCCGCCCCGCCTTCTATCTATCAAACATCTAGTCTTTTTTTTCCTTCGCATACGGGTCCCTCACGCACTCTCGCTCTCCAATGCGGATCGAACACGCCGACATATCGCTCCGCCGCTTTACACCGGAATAACTAGCTAGTATAACCGTCAGCAAATAGGCAACGCCACAATTCATTCATATGCATTGCAACGCGGCATACTAACCCATGTCCCTTAGCTGTAGTTCCTTTCAATTTACAACGTGCTGCCCCATAATATGCGGGGAACTGCTCTTAATGCTACGCCCGACCGGGTAAACGCCATAATATATAGTTAACATAATATATACTTGACATTTTGGCGCACTAACATCGGCCCCAGCGTAAATAATATGGTTTCACGTATTACTAACATAATATATTGACTTACACATTATTACACATAGTTAATTAAAATACACAATTACAACAATTATACACAATAGTTGCTGTTTTTTATCCACTTGCACGTGAATTATTCTATTTTATGTACGTGTTATTAGAACAATGGCGAATTTTACAGCCGGTTTAGCAACTCTATAATCGACGATAACGAGATAAAATAGACCTAATTAACACAATTTGCTAGCCCCCCCAAGCCCGCCTTTTTCGTATCAAGTGCTAATATAGGTAGCGGGCCTTAATAATAACAAATTGTCAATAATGACATAATGACAATTTGTCCTTATTAACCCCTGATAGTAAAATATGAAGCACAGTAATCAATGTCCACAGATGGCGCATGCCGCTCAGTCACGACACTGTGCGTAATAAACACAACTCAATGTTTTTTTAATACCATTTACATATAATGCCTTTTTACGAATAGGTACGATAGTGGATTACACTAGTGGAGAACGATGCAGGGAGACGGAGCTGCATTGTGCTCTAACTCAGTAGTGAGGTCAACTTGAAAACACCTTGTAGAATATGCGTACATCGAGGCAAATTTAACAAGTAGTACAAGTCCCACAAGAACACATCTACCTTTTAGTGTCTCCAGATTAGAGGCTCGAATAACATCATTGACAGGCGATAATAATGGCACATAAGTGTGATAGGTAATGAAAATTTAGAGCAGCCGAACCGCAACAATTTTTTCTGAACCACGCCCACGCGGATACCTATAAATATCTTGGTGTTGACGAAAGTGATGGTATTCAGCATGCAAAGATGAAGGAGAACATTGCTAAGGAATACTATCGCCGAGTACGCCCAGTTCTCAAGTCTGAGCCCTGCTCATAAAAACAAGATAACAGCGATCAATAGCCTGGCACTCCCGGTCCCCGTGTACAGGTTCGGGGTGATCAACTGGTTGCGATCAGATATCGAAAGAATGGATCGCAAGACAAGAAAGCTCCTAACCATGACGGGCTCCATCACCCAAAAGCAGACGTAGAGCAACTGTACATCAAGAGGCCAGATGGTGGTCGTGGTCTCATTGAACTAATGTCTGCATACAACACTGCCATTGTAGGTCTAGGCGACTACATCGAGCTTAAGGAAGACAAATTTACAAAGCTTATCAAAATTCATCAGTCTGGAAAATTAAAGCACGCTCTTTTACGCAAGGCTAAAGAAATCAAAGCCAAATACTTGTCTCATCAGCCCAGCAGCCAATCCTTGACGGAGCAGAGACTGAAGGCCAATATGGAAGCAGAGAAGACCGAGGTATTGAAGAACAAGCCTTTGCATGGAGAATTCTACAAGAGCCTCGACAGGCCATTTGTCAACAAGATTGCAAGCGTTGCCTGGCTGAGTAGTTCCCGGCTCAAGGGGAGGCAGAAAGCCTGATCATTGCAGCCCAGGACCAAGCACTCAACACCAGATACCATCAACGCAACATCCTCAAGCAACAGGGCAACAGCAAGTGCAGAATGTGCAGCAAGACAGAGGAGACCATCAGCCACATCATCGCCGGATGCATAGTGCTGGCCCCAACCAAGTACATAAACCGCCATAATAAGGTAGCCAGCTATATGCACTGGTCAATATGCAGTGAACTTGGTGAGCAAGTACCTGAGAAGTGGTATGAACATACACCTGTATCTCCGAGACCAGTTACTAACATCGGAGATACTAGCATAATGTGGGATACGGCAGTGAACCGTGCAGACAGGTCGTACGATATATACCTGCAAACTGCCCTGATATAGTGCTCAACAACAAGAAAGAAAACCGATGCCTGCTGATTGACGTAGCCGTATCAGATGATACTAACATCATGGTGAAGGAAAGAGATAAACTCACCAAATACAAAAATCTGGAAATCGAAGTTAGCAGGATGTGGAATACTAAGACGAGAATCATGCCAGCGATGGCTGGAGCCCTTGGCTCTATAAAGAATGGTCTTGAGAAGAACCTAAGGAACTCCCTGGCCACCACACTGCCCAAGAAGTGCAAAAAATCGCACTACTGGGAACAGCACACATTTTGCGAAAAATTCTGGATTGAATTATCCCTATGTTCCAGGTTGGGACACGGCCGACCCAGAAGCCACAGGATAATGCCGTGATCCACTTTAGAAATAATAACATTAATAACTAGAGCACTCGGAGAGCACAGACCTCCGCCAAGGCAGCTGAATTCTCTCAATGTAAAAAATTAAATTAATTAATTAATTAATTAAGTGGAAAAATTAATTAATTAATTAATGCGAGCGTGCGAGCGTGCAGGTAGGGGGAAGGTGCCTGTGGTTGCGTGTTTGTAAGTCTACAGCCAGCGCACCTAGCGGAAGTGAACTGAAACGTGCATGTTCACAAACCCACAAACCCACAAACCCACAAACCAACACTTCACACTCACGCCGAGTGGAAAACATAACCTCCGCCAAGCCCCTGGCGGAGTAAGTCAATAATAATAATAATAATAATATAAATAACGATACCTGCAAACCGCCCTGATTATAGCTGCTCCACAACCAGGAAGAAATACGATGCCCCTGTTGAATTGACCGTAGCCCGTACCAGATGACTCTACACATTATGTGAAGGAAAGAGGACAAACTTCAACCCCACCGGTACAAAGATCTGGCGAGATTGAAATTAGGAGGATGTGCGATACAATGACAAGAATTGTACGCAAGTGGGTGGTTGGACGCCGCGCTTGGCTGCTCTAAAGAAGGTTTTGAGAAGAACCTCTCAGAATCCCTAGGGAACCGAACACACTATGCCAAGAATGCACGAAAAAGTGCGCACTACTGGGAACAGACATCACATCCTGCGTAAAAATTCCTGGATTGAATCCCTATGTCCGCCAGGTTCTGGTGACAGTTGCGCGATAGCTTGGCCGGTCCTCAACCCCAGCAAGCCGACCGCTTCATGGCCGTGATCCACTTGCGAACATAAGCTAATAGATAATAATAACTCCAACTCCGACACTGGGTACGCTTGCGTTTCATAGTTGTGTAGAGTGGTGCCATGAATCCTGTCAACGACAGGAGTTGCAGCCCATAGATTGCGCGCAGCGATATAAGGAATTAATGCCAGCTATTGCGTAGACAGTCGGATGTCATGATCATTGACACACACATTTTACGCCATATTACCCAAGAGCTAACGTACTCAAGGTGTTATTACCCTTTGAGTATACCGCGGGTTCAAATGCAGTGGCAAGTGCTCCTCCCGCACTGCCAGCGATCAGCGAGTAGGTGCCCGAATGAGCTTCACGTCGCTCTTATCCGGGTCTGTGCTGCTGCATCCCCCGCTCCCCCACACTTGTAAGTTGTTCGCCGTAGCTTATGCTTTTCTGTTTTTTTTCTGATCCTCGTGACACTTTGGTACATGGCCGACGCTTCCCTACATCTGTTCTCCGGTAGCGGCACGCCACCGTTGTACATTGTTTTTGTTCTTGTACGGGCTGTACATCTGTCTCGCTTCACAAAACATTTCCCGTCTTAATTGGCCGCTTACCGTTGCAGCGGCTCTACGTTGTTGTCTGCACGTTCAGCCGTTGTTCATGTGTTTCTGTCGGTTGTTCTCTTAATTGTTTCTTGGTTCGTTGTACATCTACATTGTTCGTTTTCCGTTTCATAGTTGTGTTCGATGGTAAGGTTACACGTTGCTACATTGCTCTTGTACGTTCACGTGGTAGCACTTGTTCGTTGTACAGCGTTGCACGTTTCAACGCGGACTTGTTCGTTTGTAGTCCGTTGCGACGTCAAACATTGTTCCTGTACCGTTGGCACGTTTAACATTGTTCGTCTGAAGCACCGCAACACATGCACCTACGTCGTTTCATCCAGGATTCGGAGTAATTTGAGACAGCTGCATGTTGAGCCTCTATAACCAGCGGGTGGGCAAACTTTTTCAAGAGCGAGGGGCCGCAATCAGTGGCCGCATGTAGAAAAGTCGAAGAGGGCCGCACCTTTTAATAATCAGGCGGTGGCGCTCTAAGATAATACGGTGCGTTTTGCCACCAGGGCGCCGATGTTCTGGACCATAATAGCTGGAATGGCGTTGGCAGAGCGAACCACGACGACAATAGAACAGTAATGCTGTTAATGACACTGAAAATAGTCAGGCGCCTCGGCGTTCAAGCACAAACACACGTTTGACTTTCAGATAAAATCTATTAATTAAAAAAATAAAAAGTATTTTTATATTTGTCTATTCTTTTGATTTGCTGTACTGGCTTCGCAGACGGGGCCGCGACAGAACCCCGTAGAGGGCCGCATGCGGCCCGCGCTCGTAGTTGGCCCACTCCCTGCTGCTATAACACCCGAATCGTTCTTTGCACAGGTTGTGTGTTCTTCCGCAGTTTGCTAGAGTTGTCACTTGCCGACCTACCACGATATTTTTTCCTCCTCGTGTCTGTTCACTCTGTCAGCGTTCTGCCGCTGACTGCTATGTCTAGATAGCTATCTCACAGTCTTGCATTCTGAGATCTGACCACGCTGGTTTCCGACGTTTTCTTTCTATAAAAGCCTGTGTTTTCCTGCTGTTTTGATTCATACATGCTTTCACAAGAGTTGAGGGGAAGCAAATATTGTTTTAGAGTATTTACGGGTTTCAGACAAGAACAAAACCTGTGTGAGGAAACTATAAAATACCAATAAAATACCGAAAAAAATACCGAAAATTAAGCTGTGTTATGTTACTGTAATAATATAAATATTGTCTTATATTATGCAGTTG
The DNA here is from genome assembly GCF_000485595.1 of Priapulus caudatus. Classification (NCBI taxonomy): domain Eukaryota; kingdom Metazoa; phylum Priapulida; class Priapulimorpha; order Priapulimorphida; family Priapulidae; genus Priapulus; species Priapulus caudatus. The sequence goes on from NW_014578175.1 coordinate 94,288, forward strand.
GTTAATTAATTAATGTTAATTATTCACTAATTAAAGCCAATTTTACCTAGATAATGTACACAATATCTCCCCCCCCCCAAAAAAAAAATATTTAAGAACCTCTTTAAGAATCTCTTCAGGCTGATTTCTCACTATGTATCATAATATATAAGAACCACTTCAGCCTGAAACAGAAAATCACGGGTTCTTTTATGCGGGTGTTTACTGTATAAGTGCACGCACGTGGAGAGCTACATAAAATCTATATACAGAATTGCGAACATAATCTCGTTAGGATAGTTCTATACTATACAGTGTATTTTATACCAACCAAATTGATAGCAAAACCAAAGCGCTAGTATGAACGTATGCCTATTCTATAGGAAACGTGCGATGAGTTATACTCACGGCTGCGATCGTATGCGAGAACGGAATACGATTCAGGTACCCGTTGTCAGAAACAAACTTAGTATTAAAGCTAGTATTAACATTAACCTTTTATGTTAGACCGTTGACAGAAACATGGTAAACTTACGAATTTATCATGCGCAGTGTATAGAGTTCGGTCGATGAGAAAATATTAGACGAAAGCTAATTTTGTTTCTAACAACGGGCTCGGGGACGTTCGAAGTTTTCCGGACAAGGCGCACAAAATTGCACGTACATACGTCGTGCATATAATGATCCGTCAGAGCACGCTCTTAGTTCGCCCCATACACACGCGAGCGCCTTCCCAGACCTCTTTTCCAACTTGAATATTAAATTTTAATACGTAATATCTCTGACCACAGAAGTAGAGCCCTGGAAAGAACACTGGAAAGACGCAGATTGCAATAAAACGTCGAATCGTTCGTGCTAGGCCGCGCGCACGTATCGACCGGCATCGTATACCGGGCCGCTTTCCTTCGCCGTTGATGAATGCAAACGTAGATATTTCTTTGCGAGGAAATTTGGTCGCGTATACGCAGATGCGCGCACGCACGCAGTGAGAACCCATCTCGCGTTATTAAGCCGATACCGACGACGATGCGTTCAAACAAGTGCACGACGAGAATTTACCAGGGTCGCCGGAATCGAGCGGATATGCGGCGGGAAGGGGGGAGGGAGGAACGAGGGAAGAGCGATCAAGGTCGCCTGCTATTACGGTCTCTCTTACTCTCTTTCTCTTTCCCGCGCCAGAGAGCTTGCGGTGACAATGTGGCATCACAGACACGTTCTGGGTATTTCGATAGTGTATAGACCTCCCCGTGATAGTGTGACATCACAGACGTGACCTGGGTATCTGTATAGAGATGTTACAATGATAGTGTGACATCACGGAAACGACCTGGTTATCCATAAAGAAACCTAACAGTGATAGTGTGACATCACGGAAACGATCTGAGCGACTGCACAGAGATCTCACAGCAATACTGTGACATCACGGACACGACCTGGTTATCTATATGGAGACATCGCAGTAATAGTGTGACGTCACGGACACAGACACATACATGTACCGAGTACGCGGTACCCCTTGTATGATGTATCACAGAATCATCACGATCCTAATTAGGTGTGGGGGGGGGGCTGTCAGCGACAAGTAATAGGCGAAAACTGTAAAGTAAAACAAACCGTGCGTGCGGCAGCTAGCGGGCCTACAATGCCAATCCCCGATGCTTTAATAAATAATATGATAAATATATAACAGGAATGCTTTAATGAATATATAACAGGGATTCTTTAATAAATATATAACAGGGATGCTTTAATAAATATATAACAGGGATGCTTTAATAAATATATAACAAGGATTCTTTGATAAATATATAACAGGGATATCGATGAATGACGTAGGTCCAGCTCCACTCCCACACATTACTCTTGCTACCGGCCTTTGAAGAGCGAGAGTGACGGATGGCGAGCGAGCGCGAGTGCCTACATGAGTAAATTAAGAGCGAAGTTACGCGAAGCGCTTATCGGGGAAAGAGAATAGCAGAGAACAACGGGCAGCCTCAATGAATTATGCGTGTGAAATAAAAATAAAAACATGAATTTATTACTGTCATTCGAGCCGACAGACTAAGAAAAAGTCGTTTGCAATAAACCTCGAGTGGTGGACAGGCAAGTATCACACACGCCGTCTTTGTAACGTACGGGATTTATGTTCGTGAAAAAGTAACTCGAACACAGTTCGATTTATCTGCTGTCATTTATTAGATGATCGGCGGCATCGTTGATTGCAAAATTGTAAAAAACTGCAGGCGATGAAAATTGGTTCAGACAAAGAGTTCGTTTGTGTATCAAAGATATTTCGCCAGGTCCACGAACCGAATTACGATAATCCTACCCGCATCTGCGGTTGAATTCATAGGAATGAGTCACCGCTCCAGACATATTTATCCGTAACAACCTAACGTTTTAATGCACCTCGCATATCTTAAAAAAGATATCGACTGATGGGTATCGCAGAGTAGGGCGCGAGTGGTCTCAAGAGTGTGAGAGACAGAGAGAGCGAGCAAGAGCGATAGAGAGAGGGAGAGAGAGTGTGTGTGTGTGTGGGCAAAATAGCAAAAGAAAAGCTGAAGGAAGAGAGATGCAAACGGCAATCGGCGAAATGGAAGGTAGAGCGACAGAGAGATAAGAGAGAGGAAGTAAAGGTGAGAGAGGGAGGCGTAGAGTGAGCGAGCGAGTGGGAAGCTTCATGGTAATGGATATAAAATGAAAAACATTGAAGGAAGGAAAATAGCGATTTATGAGCAATTGTGAGAGAGAGACCAGGGTAAAATTAGGAGAGAGCGGGAGAGAGAGAGAAAGAGAGAGAGAGAGAGAGAGAGTAAGAGATAGAGTAGAGATAGAGGAGAGAGAGAGAGAGCGAGAGAGCGGACAGAGAGAGAAAGAGAGAGAGAGAGAGAGAGAGAGAGAGAGAGGTGAACGAACACGAGATGAAGAGAGCGATGGCACATCTTCATGATGTTAGCCTCGTTTATAGATGCAAGTAAGATATCATTCTGTCGTAAATGCGGTTGCGAGCGTCCTGTCACGCAAGCAACACATGCAACACACACTGCTGGTGCAATTACGACACGATTGCGGACCCGCACAGACAGAGCACATCTAACAGTTACTCTCCACAGTACTCATCCCACAGACGCTCTCCGCATATCTCGAGACCGTTGTGCAACGTGTCTCTGCATCGCGCGCATTGTCCATTAGCGACGCCTCATTTACATGTATTATCCCGATACATTAAGGAGGACAGCGGGCAGAGTCGCGGCTTCGGCAAGCTCCCGTTCCTAATTGCCTCCGAGCCAAACGATGTGTCATCTCCGCGACGCATGCATGTCATTCGGGCAGTAATTGCGAAAGGCGTGGCCGCGTCAACGTTCTGCGTGTATACGCGGCGCGCGCTACACATCACCGACGAACTCACAGGAAATGCAGCTCACGCCTTATACAACCAGCACGATCGGCCTTACTCGCTTGTCCTTCCATTTTTATCCCTAATGTCTCTTTACGCCATCCCCGCTTCCACATGTGATTCCTTCATTTGATAACTTATGTGACGGCGGCATAGTTTCGGACTAAGTGTCGAAGGTGCGGCCGTGTGCGGCATGCGCGGGTGCGCGCACCTCTCTCGCCTCTTGCTTGGCAGACAATGATGTGAGCAGACGTGAGTTAGCCGGCCGTCTCCGAATAAGCGTTCATTACCTAATTTCCTGTGTTTATCGATTCATCTGCGAGTGCTCCCATGAAGGCATATAATAGTCAGTTTTCACAGTGACGGCTCCCCCCGCAACGTGGGGCAGTTTTTGATTTCCAAAACAAAGGAATTCCTGCCGATCCAAAATCGGAGGCACCACTCGATCTCAGCACCAGGCTGATTATTCTTAGAGGGCCCGACCATGTTCGCATGCCTATTCTTTAGTTATGATCTAAAACCAGAACATAACGTTAGGAAAACGTTATGTGTTAGCTGGGATGTTATGATGGACGTAATTTCTGTGCCATTGCGAGGCAAGTAAATGATGTAAATGCCTAATAAAGATTTCTATTACTATAGATAAAATAGGGGTTTCCAGTTTATGCTACTCATTGTTAAGATCAGAAGCTGTAATAACCGGTTAATACGTGTTTTGTGACTGTGGTATGTGACCGTATGTCGTAATTTGCGTGTGTGACGTCACTCGCTGAGCCAAAGAAGTTCGCAAGTAATATGGCAGGAATGCAGCTAAGACTAGGTGTACGAGATATCACAAGCATTCCTCGCTGCTGATATGTCAGTAGCAAGTATTGTACATACGTATATATATATATATATTGAGCAGTCTCTAGTACCTGTGTGCACTGCTAGCATTTCGCAGATTGGCTCAGAGCTATTCGATATCTGTAGCTATAGTCTGCTTATGGTAAGATAACCTGAGGCACGTTATACGTGTGTTATCGAGAGACAGAACTTGATATTATTATTAGATAACAGTTTTCATATGTGTGCGATTCCAAAATTATCTAACCTACCAATCAAACAAAACAAAAATTATTATAGTAATTGTGTTACGTAACACGCTAAATAAAAATGGCCACTGCACACCCAAAACTGAAGGAATTTTCGGGCGAGTCCAGCGAGGATTTTACCTTTGTGGTTCAAGCGATTTGAATTATTTGTGCCAATAGCACCACCTGATGCTGCCCCTGCAGTCCCCCGACGCCATCTTGTCCTTCCCCTATATTTAGCGGGTAGGGCTTTTATGACCTACGACAGTCTGCCAGCGGAGACTAAGCTGAGTTATGAAGAGACACGCCAGGCACTGAAGGAGAGACTGGACCCGGACGAGCATGCCTTGATCAGGCGTCAGGAATTCATGACTCTCAGTCGTGAGACGGATGAGGCAATCACTGCCTTTGAGTTGCGGGTTCTCTGTAAGGCTGCGACAGCATTCCAGGATTTCCCAGAACAACATCGAAACACGATGGCAAAGGAGCAGTTCATGAGGGGGGTAGTGGATAGGATACTACAGTCTTTCTAATTGCTGCTATAATTCCCTGACCCAATTAATTCTGACACGATTATCGGCCATTGGCGGTTGCATATTTGGCCAAGACTCAGTATATTGTACTAGGTGTAGTAGGCTACGTCTCTCAATTCCTTGTTCGTCTCCAGGTATCATCCAGTCTATCTTGCTAATGGTCTCGCTGGTGATGATAGGCGTTTGCCTCTCTCCTTGTGTCGCTGGCCATACGATATAATCACCTCTCAGTCTTTGAGTGATGATGTCAGAAGCTGTGTGGAAATACATTATATCAGTTCTCCTGATGTTAGTGAATCCGATAACTCTTGCGTGTATCTCGTTATCCGCTGGACCGCTCGGCAGTCGTAGGTAGATCTCTATCGGACCAAGCTCAAGCGTTCGGTGTGTTCAAAGTGCAAGGTCTAGAGATATTAAGAGATGGTTTCGAATGCTCAACTGAGTTGTCAACCCAGGCAGAGTTCTGGGGCATATAGTTTTTCGAAACTCATGGCCATATCAAGAGCAAGCCTCCCATTTCCTCATATTGTACTCCATATTTTGACGGACACTGCTACAATTATTGCGGCTAAATTATATG
>NW_014578176.1:0-13385 GCF_000485595.1 Priapulus caudatus
CAGTGTTAAGCCGCACATCAAAAATGAACTGCAGATATGCAGTATCGCGTGATGTGAGAAGACTCCCATCCATCAAACGCACATACATGTGGTCTGTGAGTGATGCAACATTAAGGTGTTTCACCGACTGTTGAGCGGTAAACATGATGGCTGGCAAGGCACCCGCAACTGCATTCCCACGCATATTCCAAAAGATTCGTGGAAATAACTGGGCCTCAGGATATATGAGGGGGACAGTCCATTCTGGCGTACGAGCACATATTTGCTGAAGGACTTTTTGCGCTGCAACTGGTGGCTTGTGGGACTTTGATGACTTGTGGTGTAAAACTTGCAAATGATTATTCAGCAAATAATGTCCGAGTGTTGCATTTGAACTATTTCCTGAAAGGAAGCAAGAAGCATCTGGGGAAGATGTGATGGTGGGACATGTATCAGCTGCAGCTTCATATCGACCAACAGCATACCTTTCTAGAGGGTTGCAAGGCACATCATCCAAGTCACTTTCATTAGCAGTGAGAGCGAACACATGGTCTTCAGCAATGTTCCCATCGTCTTCAGCAATGTTCTCATCAGGATCATCTGAACCAAAGAGAGGAACCCTTTCAGCACACCCTTCTTGCATAAACGGGCCGTACAAAGCTACAGAAACATGACTATTGTCAACAGCGTTTATGCACAGACGTAAATGATGCAGACACAACCCAACAGTACACTGTACATAACCAAGACCTTGTGGACAGCGCCAACGAATGCCAGTGGTGCATGCACGGTCACAACAAGGAAGTAGGCACCCTCTTTGTTCACGTAGCAGATATTGACCATGATGCAGCCAGACCACTTTCGATTGGCCACCACATGTGCGCAAGACATCCTCTCTAGCTTGCTCTAGTTTTGCTTCAGTGCCGTAAATGAGAAACCGCATGAGAGACGCTGGTCTGTCATGTTCTCGTGTTCCAGTGCATTGCCACTCAAAAGCTGGAGCCCAACGAAAAGAAACCTCAACATGATTGCCATGCAGATGTATTTCAATGGACAATCCAAACAACAGCTGCCACTGTCCATCTGCAGATTGCAAAGGCATATGCTGTTGACGACGAAGCCTTCCTTGCCGCGTCATAAGCAATAAACCAGCAGCAACTGCATTTGCTTCTGGGAAATGCCAATCATCCACAACCTCTAGATACTCAATCGCCGGACACAGATGTTTCAAGACACATGCTAGTGTGCTCTCTGCATAAAGACCCTGGGGTAAACCAGACAAAGCAGTGCATAATTCTCTCAGAGTTGATACTGTGACTGGCATCTGACTAGGGGTGTGGTTGTTGGCAAAAAGTTTGCAGACATCAACAAGCTGTCTATGAAGTACATAGTTGCGATGTTCCCACAGACGATGAAGTAGACCAGAGTGTAACAATCGCACATGCAAAAAGGACTGTAAGGTGGCATGCAACAACCAAGTTGAAGGAAAATTTGCATGTGCAGCCATCACTTGGCCTCGTAGAATGTGAAAGGGTTTGTGTCCAGCCAAAGTGTTCGAATGTGCTATGAATAGGCAGTCAGATGGATTTGTACTAGTCACTCTGTCAGCTGCTTGCAGGTGTATGTCATCATTCACAGCAACTGCTTCTGAGTTACATGCATATGTTAGTAAACAGGCATCAGCAACATCCATAAAGGTTGATGCAGCTGCACATGATGCAATCCCCTCTTCTGGCTGCTTCTGATGGCGGTACCTATCAAGAGTATCGAAAATTGCATGCTGCTCAAACTGTGGAGCCTGCATAGCATACTGGAGGATGTCTGGGCGCTGATCCAGTGTAAATCCACTGCAAACAGCAATGTCATCCGTCATGCGAAAATGTGGGTGACGGGTGGAAAGTCTTAGAGTAGACAGACCCCACTGTTACCTTCCTGGTGGAACACAGGAAAAGAAGTATTGTAAAAATTTGAAGAGCCAGTACGTGCGACTTTGCCAGTGACCACAGCCGGAGCCAAGTAGTCGGGAGCTTGAGGTGCATGGCACCCCACAATAGGATGAGTGGGAACATGCAAGTATGATTTTCTGCCGTCGGAGTGGCTTTTAGGAGAACACATCAAAATACAAAGGCCGTCAATTTTGTCTACAATGAGAGAAGGGTGAACTGTCCAGTGTAAATCTGCAATGGGAGTGGTCCAGTCAGTTCTGGCCCCTTCAAAGACGTTAGCCTGGCTTTCAAATGATACAAACGAAGGGATGAATGAGGCCAAATAATGAGAAGCGGGCAAATAATGTAACTTGTCTCTATCATCTGCATACATATAGCACCCCATTGGACAGCGAACCTGAGGAAAGCATGTCTCATTGAGGGCGCACATAAGCCTTGCCAATTCACCACTATCAATGTGTTGTTGGAAGGTTCTGAGACTGCTAGTGATGTCAGTAAAGTTTGGCTGGATACACTGTGCACAGTGCATCTCTGGCAACCAACGGTGAATCTGAGGAATCCAGATAGCACGGAGATCATGTGGCAAGAACTTCATGAAAGTGTTAGGTTCTGCATAGTGTCGTTTGGAAAGGCATGTCCATACTACAGCAGGCCAAGCGTCCCGCCAGACAGGTGTACGTAGGTCTTTGGGGATACGTGGGCATATGTAATTGCTACACTGACAACACACTTGTGCATCTACTGTCATACCCGCACGGTCCCCAAAATGGCGCATGCATAACCTATTATTATATGCAGTATGTGGCAAAAGTATCACAAACTCACATGAGTGTATCTCTGTTGAGGATCGATGACAAACAGCACAAAAGGTGTTCATAGTGACATGCACACTACAACAGCATATAAACAGCAACAAAACTCATAATGAGAATTCTAGTAATCAAAGGAAGACCACAACTACTACTATGCGCTGTATAGGTTGGCTATGTGTGTGTTTGCTATTGCAGGAATTGTCTTCCCCACATGTTGGGTTTGTTTCCACAGTTGTAGGGTTTATTTGCTTAGAAACAACAGCATACACTGGTTTTAATTCATTATGGGTTAGCTTTGTGTGTGCATGCTGTTGCACTGAATACTAATCCTGCAGTAGCCAAGACACATAGCCAACCCCTAAAGGTTGCAAACTAGTCTTCACTACAACAGCATACAGACACAAAGCTAACCCATAAAGATGTGAAACCAGTGTATGCTATTGTTTTTAAGGAGAGAAACCGAACAACGTACTCATGTCATTGAGTAGGAGAAGGAATTCATACAGATGTGAGTTATCACAATTCGTGCAATAGCAAACACACACATATCCCACCTATAAACCGCAAATAATGTTCACTACACCAGCATACACACACGAAGCTAACCGAGAATTATTTGAAAGCAGTGTATGCTATTGGCTACTGTTAGGCACAGATCCGAAAAGAGCCGCTCATTGTCGTTGACCTGCTGGTCGCAGTAGTGGCCTGAAAGAAACAGACAGAAATTGTTTGAAAATGTTACAAGAAGGAAATGCCAGTGGGGCGAATGTAATGAACAAGTGAATGACACCATACCTAAACATTTAGTTTCAATAATGCTAAGTAATGTATAGCAGAGAAAGAAGCGATGTTTCACAGGGGAAAGAGTGAAAGGTATACAATTACAAGTAAATGGTGCAAAAGAAGGAAAAGTACATGTGAAGCATGAAATTGAAGGGAATGCATATTATCAGTGCGTGCATATTTGCGTGCGTGCGTGTGTGATGAAGCGCAAAGATGTTCGGATTGCATTAGCATTGAGTAACATGCGTGGTGAAGCCTTCTTGTTCTACTTGTGCCATGATAGTGCTAGTATCCAAAATTGTGAGGGCATTTTGGACTACTAAACGATTGGAAATAAAACACCTTCAGTTTGTCTCGGACAATGAACAGATCATGAGTACAGTGCTATGTATGTTGTGTTTTGCGAGTAATCCATGATTCGTTTGCAGAATCGATTATGTCATCGTGCATGCAAATGATGGAAGTTTCAATGATAATGGATCATCGGCACATAACTAAAGGGTAGAACACACGGCTGTATATTTGCACTTCCCGGCAACGTATATTTTCGCTGACGATTTTAAACTGCCTCCTGACTGCTGGAGTGCTGAAATGCGCGATTGGTAAAAATAATCGCATTTCAACAATTGTTTATTGTTGGGTGCGCTAGTGCAACCATAGACTGGTACCTGGTCGAAGCTCCAGTGCCAAGTCGCTATGGTAGACTATGGTTTAGTTGACCGGCAACGAGTGTAATGGAAGTGATGAAAAACCGCCAGAATATATTCAACCGTTACCAACACCAATACGAATATGCCATATATCATTAGCAATATACGTAACTAAATGCTTAGGGTTAGAAAGGATGTTGACTGATCGTTGACAATATGCTTGTATATGATCAGCAAGTTTTAGAAAGAGTGCAACTAAGCAATCGATACTAGCTAAGATATGGAATACTGTAGGATGATGTAACTAAACCTATACCAACAAATATATACACTGTACATGGCACGCAACAATGGCAATCGAATACTCGCACAACTCTGTCACAGATTGATGAAAGGAGCAATGGTGTGACGAAAGTGATGGCATTTAATCATGGCATGCAGAACACATAATCGAACTGAAGCTATAGGATCTGAAGTAGATTACTCGACGACCTGTAGCGTATTAGACTGACTTATCGAGTATCACGTACAATGAGAGGGGGCGCATGATTTTGATACAGCCAAACATTTGCATAATCAATAACTGATAGGCATACTTTTCGCCAAATGAATTGTGCATATGATACTGTGATGATACAGCAATTGCTGTGAATACATATATGATATGTCTTGAAAGGCAAAAGCAGAAACCCATATTGGCCAATACTTTAGATTAAGAAATGTAATGGACTGCAGTATCTTCATTTGAACGTTATCACTGTGTGCATATCGCACAATATGCAAGCGGCAATGAGATTATTGCACTACTATAGAAAAGGTATAAATGCAATGGTGTTATAAATCATTGGGAAAGTCAAGAGAACTGTGGCAAGTCATGATAAACCAAGGGAAGTAACTGTTATTGCACCAAGCGTAAAAATACACATTGTACACCTACTGCAAGTCACCATTGCAGGTAAAGGAGCACATGACATTTTAAGAACACAACTTCAATGAATTAATGTCCAACCGAATGATGTTATTTGTATGCCAAGAAATATACAGTTTAGCCCAAGTTTATGTTTGGACACAGAACTTGGTGCACACATATAAACGAACTGAAGCTATAGGATCCGAAGTAGATAACTCAACAACCTAGAGGTTTTTAGATCGACTTATCGAGTATCACCTACAGTGAGGTGGGGGGACGGAGGGGGTGGTGAAATTTTGGGTTTAAGAGCCGCATATGGGCATTATCATGTGCATCATTGGAATGAATACATATGTATTGAAAGACGAAAGCATAAACGCATATTGCGAAATAGTTCGCAGCAAGAAATATAATCTACTGTAGTATGTTGATCCAAACCTTATCACTGTGTGCATATCACACAATATGGGCATTGCAATGACATCATTGCACTACTATACAAGAACCCCACTAAAAAGAGGACAAAAAGGATATTACAAAGTTATGGGCAAAGTGAACAGTTGAAATGGATTATAAGCACTAGGCGAAAAAAATACACATTGTACACCTACTGCAACTCACCATTGCAGGGGAAGTTGCACATAACATTGTAAGAATACGAGACTTTCTCATCTAACCTATGCCAACAAATATATACACTGTACATGGCACGCGACAATGGCAATGGAATACTCGCAGAACTCTGTGACAGATTGATGAAAAGAGCAATGGTGTGAGCAAAGTGATGGCATTTAATCATGGCACCCGATAAGGAAGCTGACCAACTGTTTGCATTCGCAAAATCAATACTGTCTGAGCTTGAAGTTCATTAGTGTAGCAATGTGAGAGAGTATATGACTTATTCCCTTAAGAACAGTAATGCATGGATTGTTCCAGTGCGACTTGCATGCAGCAAGTGGCTAACTAAGCATGCTGTTGATTTTCCACAACGCGTACCGCAGAGAATTGCTGCCATACCAGCTGAGGGTTTAGCAATCGAGCAGTTGCAAAAACCTCTTGGCCATTAGCCAGAATATCACGAACATCAGCTGTGGGCAACCTCGCATTGCGATAGTGCCATCGGGCCTCAAAAGCCTTGCGAGCAGTTATGTTCGCAGCATTGCCAGCAGTGTGCGGAAAACCAGTAACTAAGATCATTAGCATCCACGGTCGCAAAAGAGGGTTGTCAGTGAAATGAGATCCTCTACCGCTGTTATGTTCTTGCAATCTACGACGAATGCAGCCAGTTTCTCCAACATATGCAAAACGACATTCTTGACTGCTGACAATGAGGTACACAAAACCCAAGTTGACATCTGGTATAAGTTGAAGCATACCAGGAAAGGGATTGAGTTCATGGTGCAAAATCCGTGGCCCAGGATAATGACAATCTAATACTTGCAAAACTCTGTCAATATGAGTAGCCCACTGAGATGGTTGTGTCAACAGATTTATGATAGCAGCAATGGTGTCCTCAATGTCTGTTGTGACAAATGTGATGTCATTTAATGATGGCACCCGACTAAGCAAGACGAGCAACTGTTCTCGTTCCCAAAGTCGATACTGTCTGTGCTGGATGCTAATTTGCGTAGCAATGTGCGTGAGTGTTTCCCCTATTGCTTTGTGAACAGTACTACAGACAAAGTAAGTTAGTGGGAACTGCTTGCGCCATGCTTTTGTTTGAGTACCTGGCAATATCATGGGAAGGCTCGACCGTACTTTCAAACGAAACTGCAACCATTCTGCAGGAAGGTGGTCTACGCTGAAGTTGCGCACTCCTGGGGGTACTAGTTTAACTGTGATATGGGGAACTGCATCTGTGTTCACAGACAGTACAACACATAACTGACCTTGTGAGAAGCGTGGTAAGGTAGCAGTTGGGTGAGTGTTATTAAATGTCAAACGCATTACTGCTCCAACAAAAACAACCAAAGACTCTGGCACGTGACACTTATAGTTTAGCTGCCCTGTTGCTTTGGCATTAGCACGGGCAATCTGACCACCAGCACACTCGACCTCATCTGTTGCCAAGAAAGTAGTGCATTGAACTGTGGGATCATTAATTTTCATTTGAAGGAACTCCTGAACAATTTGTTTGCTGGCCTGGCGTGTCCCGACTACTCGCAAAACATGAGGAGGAACCTGGTCCCAGGAACTAACACAATTTCTGGGCAAACAATGCTCTCTAAGTATGCGTTCAAATTCTTCCATTTCTGCATTGGTTACAGTTCCCCTGCGAAGATGCTCCAAAAGGATTTGCAAGTTTTGATCCTGTCGTGCACGTACATAGTGCTTCAATGCAGTCACCCGAAATGTGGCAATTAGATGGTAACTGCACCAGATGGGCGATCCTGACACAGGAGATAGTTGGCGAGGATCACCAGAAGCTAGGATGAGAACACCACCCATTGGCACCTGATTGTCTCGAATGTGGCGCAAAACAATGTCAAGAACTGCAAAAGTTTCTGCTGGCACTAGACCGATTTCTTCAATAATTAGAACGTCGATTCGTTGTAATGCTGCCATTCGAACAGGAGAATGGACAAGCTTGAAAAGGGTGTTCTCTGCTAAGGTCGTGACTGTATAGTTTTTGTTGTCCATGACTGGCATACTAAAGAGCAAATGAATGTGCTCCCCGCCTAATCTTGTAGCACGCTCAGACGTCATGGCAACTAACTGCGCATTGAGCCCTCGTGAAAGCGCATAGGATTGAGCGAGAAGTAGAATGTGGGTTTTGCCTGAGCCAGGTGGCCCAACCAATAAAGGGGAATGCGCAAATGTCGTTTCTGGCAGGAACAACTCATCTATGGCCCTGCAACAGTCTTGTAGTGCTTTGGTTTGCTCAGCAATTGAGTTCAGAGACTGGTGTTCTGTTGGAGCAAGATGAGGAATGAAAGGTACGATCTGCTGATATGTGATTGAGGAAAAGCTGTGGCATTGACTTTTGAAAAAGATGTAAAAAGTGTTGCAATAGTAAAGATAGTCTAGTTAGTATAGTTAGTAGAGTTAAGACTGTAGTTAGTCTTATAATTAAAGTTCTTCCAATAGGTATCTGAAGTCAAATTGTCAAACTTGTAATATCCAAAGAATTTTAAATTATATAAGTTTATATTAGTTCATATAAATAATAACAGCTGGAAAGAGCAGCAAACTACAAGAAAAATGATAGCAGAATCAACCTTCTACCTTTTGTAGTTTTGACGATACGGCCATTTGAGGATTTTCAAATGTCACCAACAAACGCTTAAAATTGGGCATATCGCATATTTCCATTTTCGCAGGTCTATATATTCGGCCGTATTAGACTAAATACCAAATTGTGAGAGATTTCAAATGGCCTAACCCCTGTCTCCAGGTTTAATTTGTTGCCAGTGTGTAGTTTTTGTAACTTCCGAGAAAATGCCCTCCGAAAATAGAAAGTTGTGATATTTATTATGTATTATTTAGGATGTATTATTTAGGCTTCGTCGAAACGATACACAAAAGTGCTCAAATCAAAATGTGAAATTGTTATATTTCCTTTATTATTAAAGATATCATCTTCATTTTTGTTGCAGAATTATGACATACACGTTGACTGTTGATTTACATAATACAACGAAGTTTGACTTTAATAAACTTTGTATAAAATACACATAAGTTTTGTTTTGTTGCATTTTGTCATTTGTGCGAAGTCATTGGTAGTTGAATAATTCGTTAAAGATTCAAGAAAAACATGTTGATTTGTGCATAGGACATATATACATAGTGTACAACAGCATATATGAGAATAACAGGTCACATTATATCATTTAACAGATAAACCATAAAGCACGGGGGGCATAACCCCGCAGGTGCAGGTATGAAAATAGAAGAAACGACCCAAAAAAGTCTAATCTGCTTAGAAGTTAGACTCGAGCTGCGTAGCTGTTCTCAGAGCTTATAGCTGCTTAGAGACTGTGCTCAGCTCTCTTAGCTTTGCTTAGACTACTGTTTAGTCTGCTAGTACTAGCTAGCTACTACTAGGTACTACTACTACTACTACTACTACTACTACTACTACTACTACTACTACTACTACTACAGCTAAGAACACTTTTACAGAGAGCTAGAACTAAGACTGAAGAGCTAAGACTAGAGTTAAGCGCTAAGAGTAGAGCTGCTTAGGCTAGAGCTGCTTTTCACATATTTCTTTCACTTCAAGCGCACAAACACCCTTTCTGTTCAAATTATCCACCGAGGATAAATTCAGCACGTATAGTTTGATATACATATATTTACTGAAATACTCACGAATTGACTGTAAAACATCCTCTAGCAAACATGCTTGATTAGTTTATTTGGCAATTTCGTTGATGCAGACTGGTACCCGTTCTCCACCTTCACTCCGGCAAGAATCCTTCGCTACACTTAGCGCGTTCACAAGTAGCAAAATGCACGGTTTGTACGCATACGAAACAGAGTTTCGTACCTACTCGCGATAAATTGCCCTCGTCTGAACGACGACGTATAGACTCAGTTCGAAACGCGTATGACTATCCTGACAAAATGAGTGCGTTTCCTACGTACTTCGTATAGCTATTAGCTATACGCGTATAGCGGACGTGTGAACGACTAGGATTAGGGTTAGGGTTAGGGTATACGCGTATACGCGTATACGCGTGACGCTTTGTGGGCGAGAGAGAGGGAGAGAACTGGAGAGAGTGACAATATGCTTGTATATGATCAGCAAGTTTTAGAAAGAGTGCAACTAAGCAATCGATACTAGCTAAGATATGGAATACTGTAGGATGATGTAACTACCAACCAAGAACTGAAAACTGTCGACCGGACAGTGCGAAACTGCAGACATGCAACAGAGCATGTTGAAAGAAAGATTGAGCATATCAAGCCTCTGCAGAACGTTTTGATACAGCACTAGACTGTTGTAAACTGTAAGAAAGTGTACTGAAGTTTGTAAGCAGATATTTGCAGTCGGAATGGAAAAGGTTTTGCATGCAGCGCAAAAGAAATGTGCCAGTGACCAATAATAAAGATGTGAAGTAGCAGCCCATAACTAGGTACATATACGTACGTTGAATGTGCTGCGAAGTTCAGACGGTTGAACTGCTGTCAACGCATGGTGAGGATGACGGACATTTTCGATAGTCGTGCCAATCTGCCGATTGGTGCATGTAGACGTGCTGGTGTGAGTAATTATCTGAAAGAGACGCAGACAAATAATGCAATGACAAATAAAGAAGTAATGTGAAGCCAATTTGACTAAGCTGCTCAGGTGACTATATTGAAGTGTGTAACTCTAAAGCAATCTGCTGAGTTTGCAGTGGGAACAAGTAATGCATGCAGCGTCAAGGATTTTTTTACCTTGACCAGTAATAAACATATATAATTGACCAGCCGATAACTAGGTGTTTAGCATGCGAACTGTCTGGAGGACTTGTTGGAATAAAAGAGTAAAAGGTTGTAGACCAAGGAAGAATGAAGTTTTGTAACACGACATCGATACGAAATGCATATCAAAATTTGAGCTAACGGGGTAAACGCGTCGATGAGATTTACCCGGCAGATCATCGGTTGAACAGTGGCTCGAACCAAGCGCTTGGTTATCAAAATCCATTATCAATTTCATCCCAAAAAAACAAATTATTTTTTATTTTTTAATTTGAACAAGAAAACTGATGAGAATCAGAGATAATGACAAATAAAGAAGTAATGTGAAGGAAATTTTACTAAGCTGCTCAGGTGACTATATTGAAATGTGTACCTGCGAAGTGTGTACGTGAAGGTAACTGTAAAGCAATGTGCTCAGTTTGCAGTGAGAACTTTTTGTACCTTGACCAGTAATAAAGATATAATTCAGCAGCCCATAACTACGTCTTTAGCATGCGAACTGTCTGGAGGACTTGTTCAAATAAAACAGTAAAAGGAAGTTGACCAAGGAAGAATTAAGTTTTCTAACATGACATCCATATGAAATGCATAAGAGATAGAATACAGTGGGCTGATATAAGTATAAAAGTATTGATAGAGATTAATTATTAATCATAATAATCAGTAACGAGTCAGTCAAACTAGAAATGACACCACCTAGTTTCAGTTTGTTGACATTTTTGAACCTTCAATATCAGTAATGTTTTCGTTTAACAAACTCACTTGCATTACCAGACTAATATCAAAGTATATAAGGCTTCTATCTTTGTGTAAATGTGTGATAAAATTGCAAAGGAAGACCTAAAAGAATAATAAATATGTGACAGCTATTACGACGTGTAACATTGACTTAGGCTGCATCATGCGGCTTTCATGCCCGTGTTTACCAGCGTCGACTGGTACCCGGTCGACAGTTCCACACGCTACACTAATACGTTAGTGTAGCGAATGATACTTGCCAGAGGTGTGATTTTTTTGCCTAGGTCAATCAAGAACATTGGGCTGTAGTGAGCGCTGCTATTGGTTGG
Source organism: Priapulus caudatus (assembly GCF_000485595.1). Classification (NCBI taxonomy): domain Eukaryota; kingdom Metazoa; phylum Priapulida; class Priapulimorpha; order Priapulimorphida; family Priapulidae; genus Priapulus; species Priapulus caudatus. The sequence continues at coordinate 11,557 of NW_014578176.1, forward strand.
GCTTGTTTCGTCGCTCAATGACGTCACAGTATTGTCATATACATATGACATTCAAAGTTCTTAATTCAGATACGACTGAATAGGGTAGCAAGTAGAGCTCGAGCGTCAAGTATGAAAGGTCGTTGGATCGAATCCCATCCGTTTTCTAATTATGTTCCTGTTTTCTGTATTTCCCTATCTTTATTCGTTTAACATTTTTGGTCCAATTAACGCAAATATTGACATGATTTATTTACAACATTTTAATAACAACAATTAATTTTTATAACAATTAAAAATGAAATTGTTTATATATATTTTAAACTAGGATTTGGGTTAGGGTTAGGGTTAGGATTAGGGTGACAATGCAGTGAATGCACCATAAAACAGGAGTTTAAAGCCCTGTCTACACTAGCAAACTTTAGTTTGCAAACTCGAGCAAACTCCGAGTTTGCCAAAGTTTGGAGAAGTTTGTGGTGCCTGTCTACACTATGGTACTGACTACACTACACTACTGGTACTGATTGTGAATTCCAATGTTTAATGTCCAATGTTTGTCTATCTGCAGGATCACATGACTACAAACTGTCATTTGATTGGCTGAGTTATTCCAAACCTCAGCAAACTCGAGCAAACTAGTTTGTCAAGAAGGTGCACGGCCTAACTTCTGCAAACTTCTGCAAACTAGTTTGCCGAAGTTTGTCCACTGGTCTACACTGGCAAACTTTGGAAAACTTTTCTTGCCAAACTCGGAGTTTGCTCGAGTTTGCAAAGTAAAGTTTGCTAGTGTAGACAGGGCTTTAGGCACATGATTTGTATCAACCAATGGCAGCGCTCGCTAGAGCCCTATGTTCTTGATTGACCTAGGAAAAAAATACACGCTTGCCGCGGTGAAGGTGGTGAACGGGTACCAGTGTATTACCAACACTGGAAGAAACGAGTGACGCGCCATGTCCGATTCAGCAAACAGCTTACGCCTTATGATCACACTAGCTGTAATGCCGACGGCGATAGGTTTACAAAATGCTTTTGGGGCAGTATAACAACATTTTTCAAACGATGTCGGGAAAGTTGATTTTGAAGCGTTTTTGTTTTTAAATACCATTTTCACAATGATGTAACTATCGAACAGAAAAGAAACACCCTTACAGATAAACAGTAAGGTATGGTCTACATTATGATGTCAAGAACAACTGATATTAATGAGTTCTTATACTGCCCCAAGAGGCTCGAAGTTTGGGCCCGTTCGAACAATTTCGATGCCGCGCGCTTCATGCCAAGTCGCTGCTAGCCTCGTTTACGTTTTGTTGAGTTTTGAGCACGTTCTATCTCAAAAACGGTTACAGTAAAAACGGTTGAAGCCCTTCTCATCTAGACTACAAAGTAAGATTTAAGAATATGGTATATATTAAAAGTTACGTCTTCTGAAAGTAGCTACATTGACTCGACTGAAAAGATGGTTGCTGAAATCTAGACAATATGGCGCGAGCGAGCAGCACCGCTGATTCTTATATATGCCATGATCCACATATGATGCAATAATTTGTACATGATATGAAAAGAACACCTTTCGTAAAGTTCGGCTGTAAACAATATGGCCCAAGGATAGAATATGTGGATAATAGCATATAAGATGAATTAGTAGTCCTATGAGAAATCGCAAAATGATGTGTAATCTAGGGGCGCATTTCGTTTGTATGATTGCGTTCAACACTCATGAAAGCAGCGACACGTACACATGCGTGCGTGCGTGTGTACGTACACGTGCGTGCGTGTGCACGTACACGTGCGTGCGTGCGTGCGTGCGTGCGTGCGTGCGTGCATGTGCACGTGTGCGTGCGTGTGTGTGC
>NW_014578176.1:14876-16728 GCF_000485595.1 Priapulus caudatus
ATACACTCTACATAGTAATTCTGTTACGCTTGCAATAGGTGTTTGAGGGGCACGCGACACACGGATTTGCCTTTGTTCAACGCTCCTAGCCTGTTCATAGATACTACACCAAGGGGTTAGAATGTTGGGGCTGTTCTTCGATGGCCGCTAGAGGGTCAACGGTAGATATACAGCTTGTAGACTGGGAAACCTGCGCGTACTTCAGCACGCAGCATATCAAGCTGGCTCGTGACTCGTGAGTCGTGACACTGGCGGCAATCTAGAAACGACTGCAGTGTGGGAAAGTAAATAATGAGCGTCGCCCGCTCAGCACCGCCCGTGTTTACGCACATACAGGTTCATGACGTAACCCGCAGCTTCGGAGCGCTGGCAGCAAGAACCAGTCCACTGCAGCTACATACATGTTAGATATACATAGATACGTACATAGATATCTACACAGCTAGTATATCTACATGTTCTATATAGTCATGGCTGCGTGTGTGCGTCATTATACACACGCACGCACACGCACGTATTTATCATGTGTTGCATATTATATACGTTTGCAAATAATAAATTCGTTAAACGGCATGCAAACAGAGACTGTACTTATTGATTGTTTAATTATATGTAATCATAATATGTGACCTTATTTTCCATAATTCCTTTACCCGATCCCTTCGACCTTTATTAAAAACACAACGGCTTGTCAAAAAATTTAAGAGGCTAAAATTTTAGAAAGGATGCAGTTCCATCTCTGATAGACGTCAGTAACCCTCCTGCACTCCCAACCTAGAAAAGCAGAATCGTAAATTGCTGAAGCGTAATGTGATTAATGGTATTTGAATAAAAAATATGCAAATTATATCGTCTTTATTATTATTATTGTTTGTAGAAAAAACAAACATCTCACAAAATCCGGTCACAGACTGAGGAATAAATGAAACTACAGCCTGTAGCACAGTATACCGTGTGCACATTACGCATTGTGATTTTATGTGTGTATTGTGCATTAGTCTGTGATACGGTGTGGATGATCGTTTTGCATGTAAAAATAAATGTACAGCCGTTTAATAGAGCAAAATCTACTTGAAGATTAACATTTGACCCTCTAGATTCAGGAATGTAGAATTAAACTCCAGTCCAAACATTACAATTAACGATAGAGACGTTTTAATGTTACAACGTTACACATCTATACGGTGTGTCACCACAGCCAGATTTTGAGTGTGCCGCTACATTCGCTAGGCGGCGCGACTATTCAATTCCATAACACTATTTTGGCGTTGCGTCCAGTCTGTGTATCCGTTAGTATGTACGGTTAGTAGTTACGGTTACTGTACGGTTTGTCCGTAGTTAGTAGTTATACGCCGCACCCACGCGGGTATTTTTATTTTTATGATCCAAGAGATGGCGCTGTGGCACGCGCCCAATTGGCTAATTTTATCTCTTATTTAATTTCATTATTTTTATGATCCAAGAGATGGCGCTGTGGCATGTAAACATTGACTAGGCGTCTGGGCTAGGCGTTAACGCGTTGACCTTACGTAAACCCACACGTTGGAACAGCTTGTAGACTGGCAAACCTGCGCGTACTTAAGCACGCAGCATATCAAGCTGGCTCGTGACTCGTGAGTGGTGACACTGGCTGCCATCTATGCCGACTCGGCGCCCGCGTGTCTGAAAAATCTCTAGATAACCGATTAGCCTTTGGCTCAGAGCCGCCGTACCGCCGTACACGCCGTATAAGGAATAATGGGCGGGGCTTACGGTCTAACTAAAATGCGGATTTACGAGGAAATTCGAGGGCGCAGCGTGCTAAATAGCGGGTCTTTTTTGTTAACGAGCCACTAGCTATCGATTAAGAAAA
>NW_014578176.1:18052-30421 GCF_000485595.1 Priapulus caudatus
GACGACACGCTGTTCCGCGGGATATGCGCACGCGACCGCGGGGACGTTCAAGTATGAAGCGCTGTCCGCAGTGGAGACGTGCGCCAAATTCGAGGCCCGGCGCACGTCTCCACAGCGGTCAGCGGATGGTCTGTAGTTTTAGAAGATGACAATGATTATATGGACGATATTCTAGAAATTGGAGACTATAAAACAGTAAAAAAATCGCTCAGTCATATTCCAGATTAGCCACAAGTTCCATTCTCGCTTAACACTATATTGGCTACTATTCCTACGACGTGTAACAGTCAGAGAGCCTGGTCGGTTTAGCCCCAGATTAGCTGAATCAAAAAGATTAGAATTTAATATGAACAAAACAAATATAATGGTTATATAAAATTCACAAACAAAGAATTTAAAGGATCGAGGGGATTAATAGGCAACCAAGTAATCAAAAAATGCACCAAATATTCATACCTAGGGGATTTAATTAATGATATAGGAGGTTATAACGCTATGATAAGAGTCCGAACTGAAAAATGTAGGGAAATAATTATTATGGGCAAAAGAGCAAAATTGTGGAAATCATACTATAGAAGCAAGAGTGAAATTATGCGAATACACAGTTTTACCTTTCTTCCTAAATAACAGTGAAACATGGACTAACTTAACTAAGGAAGAAGTAAACATGTTGGAGGATATCCAAAATGATCCAAGAGATGGCGCTGTGGCATGTAAACATTGGCTCCCGAAGCGAGTTTTTTTGCCGAAATGTTTACTGAATGACGCACTCGTTGACTTGCGACAGCGAGTGAAAATGCAGAAATTTTTTCTCTTCGATGCGAAATGCATCGGCCGGGCATTTCATTATTTACGAAAAGTCAACGGGCTGGCAGTAGGTACAGGAGTCAGCTCACGTCGTTGACGCCCCATTCATGCCCATCAACGAATAAGGCGGGGCTTATTGTGCTTACAGATATGCGAAAATGCAACAAAAGGACTTAGCACTGTGCACAAAACAGCGTGTTATATTCGATATTCGTATTTGTGCCAAACTCTATCGTATGAAACCGTTCTAGCCTAGCAGAATGCCCTAGTTCCTGAGATCGGCGATTCCATGCTCTAATAGTATTGTACCTAAAAGTTAGAAGAGAGAGGCGCGGCGTAGACTGTGATTGGAAGACACAAAGTGTCAATCCTCGGCGAGCCTCGGCATCATGGCCGCATCACGTCTAGTGGTCGAAATAAATTGCAAACTGGAAAGTTACCATGATACGTAGGTCGTGAGACACGTAATCGAGTATTCACGTATTCGTAACACGTATACGAGCATTCACAATACACCTACCGCTATCTGGTGTGAGAAACACGGTTGGTTCCTCGCAGACGACGTCGTATGATACAGGCAGGTGGAGCCACTGTAGGAACTCCATGCTGGCCATCTCAATGCAAGCCTGCCGCAGCGCGTAGCTGCCTCGCTTCTCCGTCTGTCGAGACGAAACAATGACTCGATTGCAACACAATGAATACCCTAACACCAAGTTTGGAAATTCAAAATTGGCTTTCAAGCCACAAAATCAGAAATACAAAACGCGGGACACGGATAGTTTTCTAGAGGAGGTAATTTCATGTTGACAGAGGCATAAGTCACAATGCCTAGTTGATCACAATTATGTTGGTACTATAAGTGATCAATTTGTGGCACATATATGACCATGGCTAAACCTCCCACAATGTCTTCTACTCCCTGGCGTCATGAACATACTGACGACGTCTTAAGTGAGCCGTAATGACTAGAGGTGTGACGATTTATCTATATAATCAGGATATAATGATAATCAAGATACGTTGTTCTAAGATACATTGTATCAGGGATTCGTGTTGTTTTCTTATAGATCAATATTCTCAGGATATGCATGGAATAAAGTAAATTGCATAAACACACATGTAGCAAAGATCACACGAATTTTAATTCGAAAGTAGTTACACAGCTATGCGAATTTTTATATGAACTTGCAACATAAACAGAAGTCACACAGTGACAACACAAAGTTATATATCATGAAAAATTAAATGGGTAATACAGTCTTATAAATTTACCACTCTTACTGCTTAGTTACCTTCCTCTCACCACCTAGTTACCTTCCTCTCACCACCTCGTTACCTTCCTNTGACTCGTGAGTCGTGACACTGGCTGCCATCTATGCCGACTCGGCGCCCGCGTGTCTGGAAAATCCCCAGATAACCGATTAGCGTTCGGCTCAGAGCCGCCGTACCGCCGTACACGCCGTATAAGGAATAATGGGCGGGGCTTACGGTCTCACTAAAATGCGGATTTACGAGGAAATTCGAGGGCGCAGCGTGCTAAATAGCACGTAATTTTTGTTAACGAGCCCTTAGCTATCGATTAAGACAATTCGCGAGTAGATTGATGCGGCAGAACGTGAGATCGGCGGCGATTAACTGCATATATACTATAGCGGCCGTTCGGGTGTGTGATTTTTTTCCCCTAGGTCAATCAAGAACATAATATAAGGCTCTAGTGAGCGTTGCTATTGGTTGAGCTTGTTTCGTCGCTCAATGATGTCACAGTGTCGTCATATTCATAGCACATCCAAAATTCATAATTCCAATATCTTTCAATAGCCGAGCGAGTACAGCACCCAATTCAAGGCTGAAAGGTCGGTGGATCGAATCCCATCTATTTTTTTATTATTTTTCTGTTTCCTGTATTTTTCTATCTTTATCCGTTTAACCATTTTTTCCAATTAACGCAAATATTTACATGATTTATTTACAACAATTTAACAACAACAATTAATTTTTGCAATTAAAAATTATATTTTTTATATATTTTTTAAAATAGGGTTTGGGTTAGGGTACGGGTTAGGGTTAGGGTTAGGGTTGGGGTTAGGGTTAGGGTTAGGGTTAAGGTTAGGTTTAGGGTTAGGGTTAGGGTTAGGGTCAAAATGCAGTGAATGCACCATAAAACAGGAGTTTGAGGCACGTGATTTGTGTCAACCAATGGCAGCGTTCACTAGAGCCCTATGTTCTTGATTGACCTAGGAAAAAAATTACGCCGCCCGCGTGGCATCCATCAATGTATCGGTCATACGGAAGCCAGCGAGTGTTTTCAACCATGTGCGTCAAGCGGAATCGCACGCGCCTCGTGTCGAACGTGAGAGACTACATGTTCGACTCGCCCAGCGCCCGAGAGAAATACTGCCAAGATTTGATTAGATGATACATACACGCAAGCACACACACACACACACACACACACACACACACACACACACACACACACACACACACACACACACACACACACACACACACACACACACACACTACACACACACACACTACACACACACACACACACACACACACACACACACACACACACACACACACACACACACACACACACACACACACACACACACACACACTATATATATATATATATATATATATATATATGTATTTATATTATAAATTATAATTGTTTACTGCTAACTGTGTAGCATCTTCTTAACAAAACTTTGTTATATAAACAATGGCAACATTCAACCAGCAAGCTAAATCCACGTGGGGAAACTCTGGAAAGAGCTGTACCCCGTAGACTGTAGGCTGTAGCCTGTCCAGGCCTCTTCTTCACACATATGTATATTATATATATATATAAATATATATATATATTGTTAGGCGCGGAGGGATATTCGCGTGGTAATTGTCCGGTGATCGGCGTGTCCGGCCAGGATTGGCCAGGTGCGCCAAGCATGTATGTGATTGGCGAGTGGGGGGGGGGGGCATGCGATATCAGAAAATTTCAGGGAACGAGCGGTGCGCTCTCCTGCAGGTGACACCGGCTGAGTGTGGACGTGTGTCGGAAACGAAGAGAAATTTACACACGGTGCTAGCGTGGCAGCGGTGCAGGCCGAAAACGAAGAGATATTTACACGCAGTGTTAGCGTGGCAGCGGTGCGGGCCGAAAGCGGAGAGAGACATACACGCAGTGTTAATGCGGCGACAGTGCGTGTGGAAAACTGTCGTGTGATGTGCACCGTGAGATACAGTACGATAACAATATGATAACAGTAAGATGTGCATGGGATGTCAACGAACTGATTAGGATGTGCACGGAGTGTCAACGCGGCCACAGCCAGCGTTGTGAGGTAATGGCGTAGGCATAGGGAGGAAGAAGAAAGAAGACAGGCCGACAGGAAGCGAGGCAAGGCGGCGGAAGCTGATGTATACTGGCAAGGTTATAATTTATTTGTGAAGGTGGCCACCTATCGTATATGATTTCTGTTAATGTATCACGGAATTACTGTAATTGGCAATAGATTTGCGTGTGGTAGGTATATATATCTGTTTACCTATTTGATTTGTTTGTGTGACAATGCTTTGGGTGAATTTGACGCTAAGGGATTCGTAGATAGGAAGGACCTAACAGTCCGCGAAGTAGAACAGTTGCGTGTGGGCGAGGAGTTACGGGCTGTAGCTGATTGTGGGGGGGGGGGGTTAGGGTGTCGACCAGCATGAAAAAGGTGGAAATTGTTCAGGCTATCGTCAGTCAGATGGACTTAGAGCGGGCTGCTGAGATAACAGGTAGTGAAGCTGTAACACTAGCCAGGATAGAGCTAGAGAGAGAGAAGTTAAAGGGGGAGAACAAAATAAAGAAGTTGGAGTTGCAGGGCCAGTCTGAATCGGTCTTGAACCTGTCGGGTAGGGGTCCCGGGTTCGACTTGGCTAAACACATACGGTTTGTCCCGAAGTTTAGGGAAGAGGAAGTGGAGATATATTTTCTGTCGTTCAAGAAGGTAGCAAATCGCCTTCAGTGGCCCCGCGTATACTGGACTATGCTGTTACAAACCGGATTTGTAGGGAAAGCGCAGGTGGTGTTCTCGCTGCTGTCCGATCAACAGTCAGAGGATTATGATACAGTTAAGGGGGCCGTGTTGACGGCTTATAAGTTGGTTCCGGAGGCTTATAGGCAACAGTTTATGAACTTGAACAGAACGTGCGGGCAATCCTTTATTGAGTTTGCTAGAAAGAAAGATATGTGTTTCGATAGGTGGTGTCGTTCTCTGCAGATCGCTAGGGAGTATGATAGCCTAAGAGAAGTTATCCTGATGAAAGAGTTTAAAGACAGCATCCCTCTTGATATTAGGACTCATTTAGAGGAACACAAAGTTGGCGAGTTGGGAAGAGCCGCTGTTATCGCTGACGACTACGAGCTGACACACAAGAGGGGTCTTGCGAGGGCTCGGGGTTATAGTAGTAGGTGGACAGGTCAGCAATCCAAGACCGGCCTAAAGGCAGAGGAGAAAACGAGGTTCTGTGGTAGGGATAGTCGTAGCCAACCCGGGCAACGGGCTTCAGTTAGACAGCCAGATGGGATCTAGAAGAGGTTTGGGTTTAGTAGAGGGGTGACGTGTTATTGTTGTAACGGTAAAGGGCACCTCAATTCCGAGTGCTGGAAGTTGCAGAGGGACGAGAAGCGAAAGAACTATAGGAGACCTGTTGCCCTGGTCAACACAGTGGTTGATTCCCCTGGTGGCACGAAGGAGGTAGAGCCTAGTTCTGTGGTGTCTGTTAAGGCAAAAGAGGAGGCGGATGGCGGGAGCTCTATGTTGGACAGCTATAGGAATTTTGTTTCAAGGGGTGAAGTTTCGTCCCTGTCCAGGTGATAGGGAAACTAAGTCCGTAGTTATCCTACGAGATACGGGGACGGCCCAGTCACTGATGTTGCTTGAGAAGGTGCCGGGAACTCCAGGCAAGATGAATACTAGTGTGTTAGTACAGAGAATAAAAGGTAGTTACACCCCTGTACCCTTGTGTAGGGTGGATCTTACCGGACTTAGTCTCGGGTAAGGTGACCGTGGGAGTTGTTCCCTCCCTCCCGATTAAGGGGGTGAGTTTTCTCTTGGGTAATGACTTAGCGGGGGATAGGGTCAGTACCTCTCCTATTGCTTCGGATGAACCGGTGGAACAACCGGAAACGGAGAGGTTACGGGAAGAATTCCCAGGCATATTCCCAGTTTGTGTAGTGACTAGATCACAGAGGTGTGAGGTGAAGCAAGAGGAGAGAAAAACGGAGGAACGGAATGAAGCGGAGGAGTCTGAGGTATGGTTAGTGGAAACGATTTTCCCACAGTTAGGCGGGAAGGGTGGAGAGGGGTGCCCTAAAAAGGTAGAGTTTACTCGCGCCTCTCTAATGGAGGATCAACAGGCAGATCCTGTTCTAAGGGACACAAGACAGACGGCTCTGTCCCTGTCTGAGGCTAAGGAGGTTCCTGAGTGCTATTATATGAAGGCTGGTGTGTTGATGAGAAAATGGAAGCCTCCCAACAGTCCCGCTCACGACGAGTGGTCTCTTGTACACCAGGTGGCGGTGCCTACCTGTTATCGGTTGGAAATATTGCGGTTGGCCCATGAGATACCTCTGCCGGGGCACTTGGGAATAAGCAAGACCCAGGCTTGGGTTATGGCACATTTTTATTGGCCTAAGTTACACAGGGATGTAGTGGAGTATTGTAAGACATGCCACTCATGTCAGATGATAGGTAAGCCTCAACCGTCAACCAAGCCAGCCCCCTTGGTACCCATTCCGGCTTTTGAAAAACCCTTCAGTCGAGTGTTAATTGATTGTGTCGGTCCCTTACCCAGGACCAAGTCGGGGCATAGGTACTTGTTGACTGTCATGGATGTGTCGTCTAGGTTCCCGGAAGTCATTCCACTAAAGAAGATTACATCTGATGTGGTGGTGGAGGCTTTGATTCAGTTTTTCTCTCGGTATGGCTTACCTAAAGAAGTACAGTCAGACCAAGGCTCGAACTTCATGTCAGGGCTGTTTCAAGAAGCAATGCATCGGTTGGGAATCAGACAGCTAAAGTCTTCAGCTTACCACCCCCAGTCTCAGAGGGCTCTGGAACGGTATCACCAGACGTTGAAGACGATGCTCAGGGCATATTGTCTGGAGTGCACCGAAGACTGGGATAAGGGTATCCCTTTCCTCTTGTTTGCCACTAGGGACACACCAAACGAGAGTCCACTGGGTTTTGTCCTTTCGAGTTAGTGTACGGTCACGAAGTTAGGGGGCCCCTTAAATTGCTAAAGGAGCAGTTTTTGAATGAAAATACATGCTCTACCTTCATAGAGTATGTATGTAACATTAAGGAGCGGCTGTTCAATGCGTGTGGGGTGGCCACATTTAAAAGAGTTTCAGCGATCGATGAAGGCGTATTATGATCGAAAAGCGAAGGTTCGTGGGTTTCGACCGGGGGATAAAGTGCTAATCCTAATACCGGTGCAGGGTGAGCCACTATCGGCCAAATTCAGTGATCCCTATCGGGTGGAGGAAAAGCGGGGTGAAGTCAATTACGTGATTGGCACGCCTGATCGACGGAAATCCCGAAGGCTGTGCCACGTCAATATGATGAAGAGGTACTACGACCGAAAAGATAGCCGGCTCATAGGGCTAGTCGCCCCGGTGGGCCGGGTAGAGAATCAGGGCAGTGGTGATAGCTGGTCTGAAGGGGTGGACCGACAGATGTCTGCCAAAGAGCCGTCAGGTGTTAGGCTATCTAATTCAGACGTTCTAGCCAGTTTAGAGTCAGAGATGGGGTATTTATCGGAGGATAAACGGCACGGTGTGGTCAGGCTTATTCGAGAGTATAGGCATTTGTTCGCTGATAACCCAAGACACACGTCATGGGCGGTACATGACGTGGAAGTAGGGAAGGCAGAGCCCATCAAGCAACACCCTTATATGCTTAATCCGGATAAGTATGCTAAGGTCCAGAAGAAAGTACAGTATATGCTGGAGCACGGTATTATCGAGCCTAGTCAGAGTAGTTGGAGTTCTCCCATTGTACTCATTTCTAAACCAGATGGCTCGTCAATGTTTTGCATTGATTGCCGTTAGGTAAATGCCGTAAGTCGTACGGACGCGTATCCAATGCCTAGAATTGAAGATTGCATCGATAGAATCGGGAAGGCGGCATATGTAAGCAAATTAGATTTGCTTAAAGGGTACTGGCAGGTTCCCTTGACGGACAGGGCGAAAGAAATTTCAGCCTTCGTAACTTCTGATAGTTTGTACTACGGTAAGGTAACCCCGTTCGGGATGAAAAACTCGGGGCCACATTCCAAAGGCTAGTCAACCGGGTTATTACTGGGTTATCCAATACTGTGGCTTACATTGATGATATACTAGTGTTTAGTGACACCTGGCAAGGCCATCTGGGGCACTTGAAAGAGCTGTTTGATCGACTCACAGAGGCAAATCTTGTCGTGAATCCTCCAAGGCAAACGTTACATACCTTGGGCAAACATACGAGCGATTATTGATTATCTAGTCCCGAAGGGAAAGAGGGAATTGCTACGATTTTTCGGCATGTCCGGGGTTTTTAGGAAGTTCTGTGCAAACTATAGCTCAGTCGCGGCCCCACTGACTAGTTTACTAAAGAAGGGTGTGAAGCACATGGGGTCAAGCTTTTGCCAGATTGCCTTCGATAAGCTAAAAGCCCTTTTGGTGAACACTCCAGTGTTAGCTGCTCCAGATTTTGATAACATTCAAGTTGACTATCGACGCCGTCCTGCTCCAAGACGATGATACGGGAGTAGAGAAACCCGTTAGTTATTTTTCTAAGAAGTTAACCAACCCGCAGAAGGCTTATTCGAAAATTGAGAAGGAGACGCCAAGCCTGGTGTTAGCTCTGCAGCATTACGAAGTTTATGCATCCGGTAGTATAGGTGGTGTGACGGTGTACACTGACCATAATCCGCTGGTGTTTCTGGAGAGATTTGAGATTAAGAATCAGCGACTGTTCCGCTGGAGTTTGCTACTGCAACCATACTGTCTCAACATTGTGCATATTGCTGGTAAGGAAAATGTGATAGCCGATGCCTTGTCTAGGGGTTAATTATGAAGCTGAAAGCAGGATTTATGGGTAACAAGCAATGTCCTTAACTCGATTGAAGCTTATAAGAACCGGTTGTCTGAGTCGTGGATAAGCAGGTAGTCTCTGCCCGATGATTACGGTGGATGTGGTGGAAAGACCTGCGTTTCGACCCTATCCGATTGTAAAAGAAAACTTCACCCGGGGTAAAGTTTTTTTTCTATTTTGGGAGGAGGTGTTACGCGCGGAGGGATATTCGCGTGGTAATTGTCCGGTGATCGGCGTGTCCGGCCAGGATTGGCCAGGTGCGCCAAGCATGTATGTGATTGGCGAGTGGGGGGCATGCGAGATCAGAAAAGTTCAGGGAACGAGCGGTGCGCTCTCCTGCATGTGACACCGGCTGAGTGTGGACGTGTATCGGAAACGAAGAGAGATTTACACGCGGTGCTAGCGTGGCAGCGGTGCAGGCCGAAAACGAAGAGATATTTACACGCAGTGTTAGCGTGGCAGCGGTGCGGGCCGAAAACGGAGAGAGACATACACACAGTGTTAATGCGGCGACAGTGCGTGTGGAAAACTGTCGCGTGATGTGCACCGTGAGATACAGTACGATAGCAGTATGATAACAGTAAGATGTGCACGGGATGCCAACGAACTGAGTAGGATGTGCACGGGGTGTCAACGCGGCCACAGCCAGCGTTGCGAGGTAATGGCGTAGGCATAGGGAGGAAGAGGAAAGAAGACAGGCCGACAGGAAGCGAGGCAAAGCGGCGGAAGCGGATGTATGCTGGCAAGGTTATAATTCATTTGTGAAGGTGGCCACCTATCGTATATGATTTCTGTTAATGTATCACGGAATTACTGTAATTGGCAATAGATTTGCTTGTGGTAGTTATATATATCTGTTTACGTATTTGATTTGTTTGTGTGACAATGCTTTGGGTGCGGACGCGTTGGCACAGTAATGGCGCAGGTGAGTGCTTTAACTACAGCGCGGACCCGTATCGTAACAATATATATATATATATATATTGTAGACAAATACCTGGTTAACACGTCGTCTGATAGCGCCTGTGATATTATCAGGAGTCTATCAATAATATCTATAATTGTAGACTCCTGATATTATCAGTAATAAGCTGACATACTGATTGGTGCAAGGCAAGGAGACGAAATGCACAATTAATACGTTCTACAAATCTCTCTATCATCAAAGCGCTGGAAACATTATGTTGTAGCACAAACCACTTGCCGTGATGAATTGTTCCAAGTAGTAGCAGAACGCAGGCCATTAGTAAGAAAAGTCGATGTTGCGAAGGATTGCTTTAATGAATTATTCGAGTGATTGATGGATTTTAAAGTAGTATTTCGCTCTGATAAGTTGTGTTTCTTTTCCTGGCGTTTATTCTTAGATTTTCCTATTCAGCGTGGTGACGTGCGACAAATATGATGGAAGAAATAATCGCGTTTTCGCGTAACAAGCAGCATACGCACCGTTCACGATTAACTCTGTTCGCATTATGAATAATATTGCGCTCTTGCGATATCTTCTGAAATGTGCCACTGAATAACACGTTGCTACGTCGATTGCGAAAAATGGAGCGTCGCGAGATATCAGGGGAATATTACTGATGTGCGATTATCGTCTCTTAGAAAAACGTGATAGATTTAGTGTTGTCTTTTCAGTTTTATCGTCTTTTGGCAGCATGCAGATGTCAGAAGAATTAACACGTGATGGATGCCTTAATTAATTTTGAGGCTAACAATCAAGTGGAACATGTGGATAATGTCAGAGCGTAGATATTAAAGTTTCAATTTCAAATATCACCCTCCGTCAAACCACGCGAATCCCCTGCTATTAAAATCAGAGTAGCTATAACTTCGCGGTGCTGCCACTACGAGTGAAAGCCGCAATTTGCTGCAATATTGCATATAGCATAGCAGGCATTGTTAGAAGAACAGAACCCGCGGTGGCGTGAATTTCTATTACGTATGCGATCGGAGACGATGAGGTATATGCTCGCGCCTGTTTTTCACAGTCGTTTAGATCGAGGTAAGAGCTGCATGTGTGAGCGTCCGGTTACACACATATGAGGGTGCAATGATGCTGCAAATGTAGGGAATAATAATTATTAGTATCATCGCCCGAGTGATTATAGGAAATCCTGCACGTTGATTGGTCGAGACCTAGGTGATTATTTTTCGATAATCACCTCTAGGGTTTACATTGTAGTGGCGCCAAAAATGGCGGCTAGATTTGTAAATGTTACGGCAAATTTTGTCGCGCCAATTTTTTTTTTTACAAAGGAAATTTATTTTAAATAAATAAATTATTCATTTATTAATTAAATTTTTTATAATATTTTTTTTATAATTAATAATTAATTTATTTAAAATAAATTTTCTTTGAAAAAAAAAATTTATTAATAAATAATAAATAATTTATTTATTTAAAACAAATTTTCTTTGAAAAAGGTAATCAATCGGGCAATGATACTAAAACAGTTATTCGCCTCAGGCTCGGTGAATCTTGTTGAATAATCCCCTCGACTTCGTCTCGGGGATTATTCAACAAGATTCACCTCGCCTTCGGCGAATAAGTGTTAATTATTATTTAGGTCGTAAGCGTACAGAGTTATGCACACCCACAAGAACGATGGATAGCCAGACCTACTTAGGAAAGCGCGCCATGCGTGCATACGTGCGTGTACGCGCACGTGTATAACGCTATATAAACACGCGCGCATCGAGGCATGCGCACACGTGGCACACACACACACACACACACACACACACACACACACACACACACACACACACACACACACACACACACACACACACACACACACACACACACACACACACACACACACACACACACACACACACACACACACACACACACACACACACACGAACGTGCGCAGGCGCACGCATCTTTGTTATTATCGGACGCGTTACCAAAGCCGACGTGTCGCTAACTCGCTGAATTAATGTCAATAGTTCGCATATCGACAATGAGCACATGCACACTGTGTAATAGCAGTGTAGCTCGGTATACGCGCGTCTATATAGCCTCCTGATAGCATGTGTTTCGTGCATGGCATACGCCAACTAAACATTCGATAATTGCCTTCGGCTACTCCGCCACCTCTTTCTCTAATCATCTGATGTGTATAGGTGTACAGTGACACGAGCGTGCGTGTAACCACACCGCCGCGATCTCATGAATAATTATTTGTCATCATCATACGCTCGTTCCCCAGGCGAACAATTTCGCGTTCAGGCTCGGGCGTGCTGGCAACGGTGAGCGAAACAATGTAAACAACGGTGAGCTGCAACTGTGCGACACACACACACACACACACACACACACACACACACACACACACACACACATCAGCACACACACACACATGCACACACACACACACACACACACACACACACACACACACACACACACACACACGAC
>NW_014578176.1:30431-46417 GCF_000485595.1 Priapulus caudatus
GGCTGTTTCAAGAGGCAATGCATCGGTTGGGAATCAAACAGCTAAAGTCTTCAGCTTACCACCCCCAGTCTCAGGGGGCTCTGGAACGGTATCACCAGACGTTGAAGACGATGCTCAGGGCATATTGTCTGGAGTGCACCGAAGACTGGGATAAGGGTATCCCTTTCCTCTTGTTTGCCACTAGGGACACACCAAACGAGAGTCCACTGGGTTTTGTCCTTTCGAGTTAGTGTACGGTCACGAAGTTAGGGGGCCCCTTAAATTGCTAAAGGAGCAGTTTTTGAATGAAAATACATGCTCTACCTTCATAGAGTATGTATGTAACATTAAGGAGCGGCTGTTCAATGCGTGTGGGGTGGCCACATTTAAAAGAGTTTCAGCGATCGATGAAGGCGTATTATGATCGAAAAGCGAAGGTTCGTGGGTTTCGACCGGGGGATAAAGTGCTAATCCTAATACCGGTGCAGGGTGAGCCACTATCGGCCAAATTCAGTGATCCCTATCGGGTGGAGGAAAAGCGGGGTGAAGTCAATTACGTGATTGGCACGCCTGATCGACGGAAATCCCGAAGGCTGTGCCACGTCAATATGATGAAGAGGTACTACGACCGAAAAGATAGCCGGCCCATATGGCTAGTTGCCCCGGTGGGCCGGGTACAGGATCTGGGCAGTGGTGATAGCTGGTCTGAAGGGGTGGACCGACATATGTCTGACAAAGAGCCGTCACGTGTTAGGCTGTCTAACTCAGACGCTCTAGCCAGTTTAAAGTCGGAGATGGGGTACTTATCGGAGGATAAACGGCATGGTGTGGTCAGGCTTATTAGAGAGTATAGGCATTTGTTCGCTGATAACCCAGGACACACGTCATGGGCGGTACATGACGTGGAAGTAGGGAAGGCAGAGCCCATCAAGCAACACCCTTATAGGCTTAATCCGGATAAGTTGCCTAAGGTCCGGAAGGAAGTACAGTATATGCTGGAGCACGGTATTATCGAGCCTAGTCAGAGTAGTTGGAGTTCTCCCATTGTACTCATTCCTGAAAAGATGGCTCGTCAAGGTTTTGCATTGATTACCATAAGGTAAATGCCGTAAGTCGTACGGACGCGTATCCAATGCCTAGAATTGAAGATTGCATCGATAGAATCGGGAAGGCGGCATATGTAAGCAAATTAGATTTGCTTAAAGGGTACTGGCAGGTTCCCTTGACGAACAGGGCAAAAGAAATTTCAGCCTTCGTAACTTCTGATAGTTTGTACTACGGTAAGGTAACCCCGTTCGGGATGAAAAACTCGGGGCCACATTCCAAAGGCTAGTCAACCGGGTTATTACTGGGTTATCCAATACTGTGGCTTACATTGATGATATACTAGTGTATAGTGACACCTGGCAAGGCCATCTGGGGCACTTGAAAGAGCTGTTTGATCGACTCACAGAGGCAAATCTTGTCGTGAATCCTCCAAGGCAAACGTTACATACCTTGGGCAAACATACGAGCGATTATTGATTATCTAGTCCCGAAGGGAAAGAGGGAATTGCTACGATTTTTCGGCATGTCCGGGGTTTTTAGGAAGTTCTGTGCAAACTATAGCTCAGTCGCGGCCCCACTGACTAGTTTACTAAAGAAGGGTGTGAAGCACATGGGGTCAAGCTTTTGCCAGATTGCCTTCGATAAGCTAAAAGCCCTTTTGGTGAACACTCCAGTGTTAGCTGCTCCATATTTTGATAACATTCAAGTTGACTATCGACGCGAGTAATATTGGGGTGGGAGCCGTCCTGCTCCAAGACGATGATACGGGAGTAGAGAAACCCGTTAGTTATTTTTCTAAGAAGTTAACCAACCCGCAGAAGGCTTATTCGAAAATTGAGAAGGAGACGCCAAGCCTGGTGTTAGCTCTGCAGCATTACGAAGTTTATGCATCCGGTAGTATAGGTGGTGTGACGGTGTACACTGACCATAATCCGCTGGTGTTTCTGGAGAGATTTGAGATTAAGAATCAGCGACTGTTCCGCTGGAGTTTGCTACTGCAACCATACTGTCTCAACATTGTGCATATTGCTGGTAAGGAAAATGTGATAGCCGATGCCTTGTCTAGGGGTTAATTATGAAGCTGAAAGCAGGATTTATGGGTAACAAGCAATGTCCTTAACTCGATTGAAGCTTATAAGAACCGGTTGTCTGAGTCGTGGATAAGCAGGTAGTCTCTGCCCGATGATTACGGTGGATGTGGTGGAAAGACCTGCGTTTCGACCCTATCCGATTGTAAAAAAAAACTTCACCCGGGGTAAAGTTTTTTTTTTATTTTGGGAGGAGGTGTTACGCGCGGAGGGATATTCGCGTGGTAATTGTCCGGTGATCGGCGTGTCCGGCCAGGATTGGCCAGGTGCGCCAAGCATGTATGTGATTGGCGAGTGTGGGCATGCGAGATCAGAAAAGTTCAGAGAACGAGCGGTGCGCTCTCCTGCAGGTGACACCGGCTGAGTGTGGACGTGTGTCGGAAACGAAGAGAGATTTACACGCGGTGCTAGCGTGGCAGCGGTGCAGGCCGAAAACGAAGAGATATTTACACGCAGTGTTAGCGTGGCAGCGGTGCGGGCCAAAAACGGAGAGAGACATACACGCAGTGTTAATGCGGCGACAGTGCGTGTGGAAAACTGTCGCGTGATGTGCACCGTGAGATACAGTACGATAGCAGTATGATAACAGTAAGATGTGCACGGGATGCCAACGAACTGAGTAGGATGTGCACGGGGTGTCAACGCGGCCACAGCCAGCGTTGCGAGGTAATGGCGTAGGCATAGGGAGGAAGAGGAAAGAAGACAGGCCGACAGGAAGCGAGGCAAAGCGGCGGAAGCGGATGTATACTGGCAAGGTTATAATTCATTTGTGAAGGTGGCCACCTATCGTATATGATTTCTGTTAATGTATCACGGAATTACTGTAATTGGCAATAGATTTGCTTGTGGTAGTTATATATATCTGTTTACGTATTTGATTTGTTTGTGTGACAATGCTTTGGGTGCGGACGCGTTGGCACAGTAATGGCGCAGGTGAGTGCTTTAACTACAGCGCGGACCCGTATCGTAACAATATATATATATATATATATTGTAGACAAATACCTGGTTAACACGTCGTCTGATAGCGCCTGTGATATTATCAGGAGTCTATCAATAATATCTATATTGCTCGCGCGCTCTCTCTCTCTCTCTCTTTCTCTTTCGGACACGCCCTCTCGCTTTCGCTCTCTCGCGCTCTCTCCTTTGCTCTCTTGCGCGCGTGCTCTCTCTCGCCCTCTTTCCCTCGCTTTCTCTATTTCTTTCTCTCTCTCGCTTCGCCCTATATATACCCTTCTCCCTTGCGCGCCCTTTCTCTCTCACTCTCTCGTGCCTTCCCTCTCGTGCTCTCTTGCGCGCGCTCTTTCTCCGCTCTCTCTCTCTCTCTCTCCAGCACGCAGGGCTTCTGTAACGGGGATTGATTTTTTCCACCCAGAAAACTCATGAATAATATATGACGCAAATCATCGACGTTTATTGCTATAGCAGTTTATAATCATCGCGGTATTAGCAAGTCCTTCCCCGTGAGGCCGCGAGACGCTCGCTCCATCGCTCTCGCTCTTTCTCTCTCGCGCTCCCTCTCTCTTTGTCTCTCGTTCACGCTCTCTCTTTTGCTCTCACTCTCACTCGCTCGCTCGCTCTTTCCTTCGCTCTCGCTCTTTCGCTCGCTTGCGCTCTCTCTAGCTTGCTCTATCATTCTTGCTCGCTCCCCCTTCTCTTTCTCTCTCTCGCTCTCTATCTCTCTCTATCTTGCTCGTGCTTTCTCTCTCTCTCTCTCTCTCTCTCTCTCTCTCTCTTCTCGACAAATGTGAATATCTTGCGCCTATTCCCGCTATAATTGACTGCTTACTCCCCGCCGTTATATCGCCTGTAACTCATCGCGCTATCCGGCTCGCGTCGTCGAGTAGCTACTAGGACAAAGACTCGGTTCATCTATCGCTCACGGGAGAGACACGCAAGGCGCGCGCGCAAAAATATGGGTCAGCTTCATAAATCCAGCGCTTCTAGAGTGCGCGAACGCGTCAGCCGAGCCGCGCATTCACACCTCTCTTGTCTTTACGCGCGCGCACGCTCGAGGTCGCATCGCTAGGGGCTTCATCTCACGTATGTACGGTAGCATTCACGAAGACTCGCAATGCAATGTGCGGCCGTAGATGTCATCGCTCTCGGCGGCACGTATATATGCTGCCAGGAGCGCCTATATGTCTTTAACTACTCGTGCTGTGCCTCCGCTAACGACCTGTGTGGCGGCCATCAATCCGCCCATTCCCACGATAGGGACCAACAGTAGATGCGCAGTCGACGACAATAATCGCACTCCGACTAGTGAAACTATAGCTGCTAATATCTGTCTTGATACAGCAGTTACGTTTACGCGTAGCAAATCGTCGTAATGGTCCTACCCATGTCACGTGTTGTGATGTAATTCTGACACGTGACTACACGGCGCGTTCGTTGTGACCATATTACGTGTTCGTTGTGACGCCGTTGCATGTCGCATTTTTTATTGTGACTATGTTACATGTCAGCTATTCGGTGTGAGTATGTCACATGTCACCTATTCGTTGTTATTATGTTACACGTCACGTATTTGTTGTGACCATGTGATATGTCACCTATTCGTTGTCACCCTGTCATCATCATGTTACGTGATCGTTGTGTCATGTAGTTATTATGTGGCACTCTAGTAATATGAGTGTGGCAATAGCAAGAGTTATACATAACTGGGCCCAGGTTGGAATGAAGAATGAAGTGCATGTTAGTTCTATACATGACGCCATGTAGATTTTATTTTTTTATTTTTTATTTATTTATTTTAATACTCAGTAAGCTACTCTATTAGGATATACAGGTATATCATCAGCAGACACACGTCATTACAATTTGCTCTACTTGCATACCTGAGGTATATGATACCGTTATGTACTACGCCTGCATATCGACGTATTTCGGGAATTGTCTTGTTAATATATATATATATATAATATATATATATATATAGTGAACGGTGTAATTATGCTCCTGGAAAGCTGAATTATTCAGCAGCAAAAACGAGCCGCGGTGTTCAGATCTAATAAAGCGCGTTAATACTTAATGGCGGCCCGTATTTGTTACGTCAATACGATAGCCATCGGATGCAAGTCCAGGACTTTATGACCCTCTCACTGTGGTAACCCGAGAAACCGCCTAATGCTTCTTCAGCGATGGTCGCTATTTACGGACGCCACGCGTTTCTTAGCGCTAGCAGTCATCGCGTATTTCACACGCCGCGGTATCGTCGGGTAGCTGGTATGATGTAGCGTGGTTGGACTGCTTGCCACGATTACTTCGTCAAGATATATCAATATTTTTTACAAACACGCCCACACACGCAATTACACACATATACATACGCATACACACGCACGCACGCACGCACGCACGCACGCACGCACGCACACACACACACACATCCGATGAGAATTTACCGGCAGAGACTATATGATAGCCCGAGTCGATGTGGTCAGTACAACGGGCTGTTTATTGCGGGATTATTATCGAAACGTATGCGCAAGTACACCGGCGCGGTCATTGCTATGAATAAATAATGAGCGATGAAGCCACGGATGTACCATAGCGACACCAACGTGGCTAAATAACGCGGTCGATAAATATTACGCGTGCGTGCGTGCATGCGTGTGTGTGCGCGCGCGTGCGTGAGAGAGATAGTGTGTATGTGTGTGTGTGCGCGCGCGCGCGTGTGTGTGTGTGTGTGTGTGTGTGTGTGTGTGTGTGTGTGTGTGTGTGTGTGTGTGTGTGTAGGTGTCTACCTGTATGTATGTGCACATATATGTTTATGCGTGAACGTGTACAGTACCTTCTTTCCGCCATGTTTTGCCGTCATTACATCACGTCCATTAACTGACTTTATTTCGAACTTCCTTCCAGTGAACACTTCACGTCAAGAGCGCATGCATTCCATTTGTTTAATGGCTACCCAAGCCATTCCCCGCTGTATGTTCATATCGGCGTGTGTCAATGTTTGATGTTTGTTATGCATTTTAATGCAAGTGACTTTCACCGATGAGTAGATGTCCGTAGCGTGGCCGATAAATAATTCAAGCGCATGATCGGCGCGAGGTTTGGGAGCCTGCATGCTATAATTATCGATGGCGTACTATCTGCTCCTATATACTATATATCTGCGAAATTGGCTTTTGCATAATTTCCGTTTGCGAAACGCGCTGTATTCTTTCGCGTCTAACCGTAATGTGTTTCGCGTAATGCACTTATAATAATTGTTAATTGTTCCATTTGCGTCGCGTTTCTTTAATCCGATTTCAGCGCGTGCGGGATCGTCTGGGAGGCGGCGTGACGTCCGTACGCGACGTTGACGATGGAGAGCGCGTGCATGTATTTAATGGTGAATAATTGCTCATAAGTGTGCGTGCGTGCGTTTGTGTGCGAAGCAAATGCGCATTGTATGTGTGTGTGTGTATGTGTGTGTGTGTATGTGTGTGTGTGTAATATATATATATATATATTGTAGACAAATACCTGGTTAACACGTCGTCTGATAGCGCCTGTGATATTATCAGGAGTCTATCAATAATATCTATAATTGTAGACTCCTGATATTATCAGTAATAAGCTGACATACTGATTGGTGCAAGGCAAGGAGACGAAATGCACAATTAATACGTTCTACAAATCTCTCTATCATCAAAGCGCTGGAAACATTATGTTGTAGCACAAACCACTTGCCGTGATGAATTGTTCCAAGTAGTAGCAGAACGCAGGCCATTAGTAAGAAAAGTCGATGTTGCGAAGGATTGCTTTAATGAATTATTCGAGTGATTGATGGATTTTAAAGTAGTATTTCGCTCTGATAAGTTGTGTTTCTTTTCCTGGCGTTTATTCTTAGATTTTCCTATTCAGCGTGGTGACGTGCGACAAATATGATGGAAGAAATAATCGCGTTTTCGCGTAACAAGCAGCATACGCACCGTTCACGATTAACTCTGTTCGCATTATGAATAATATTGCGCTCTTGCGATATCTTCTGAAATGTGCCACTGAATAACACGTTGCTACGTCGATTGCGAAAAATGGAGCGTCGCGAGATATCAGGGGAATATTACTGATGTGCGATTATCGTCTCTTAGAAAAACGTGATAGATTTAGTGTTGTCTTTTCAGTTTTATCGTCTTTTGGCAGCATGCAGATGTCAGAAGAATTAACACGTGATGGATGCCTTAATTAATTTTGAGGCTAACAATCAAGTGGAACATGTGGATAATGTCAGAGCGTAGATATTAAAGTTTCAATTTCAAATATCACCCTCCGTCAAACCACGCGAATCCCCTGCTATTAAAATCAGAGTAGCTATAACTTCGCGGTGCTGCCACTACGAGTGAAAGCCGCAATTTGCTGCAATATTGCATATAGCATAGCAGGCATTGTTAGAAGAACAGAACCCGCGGTGGCGTGAATTTCTATTACGTATGCGATCGGAGACGATGAGGTATATGCTCGCGCCTGTTTTTCACAGTCGTTTAGATCGAGGTAAGAGCTGCATGTGTGAGCGTCCGGTTACACACATATGAGGGTGCAATGATGCTGCAAATGTAGGGAATAATAATTATTAGTATCATCGCCCGAGTGATTATAGGAAATCCTGCACGTTGATTGGTCGAGACCTAGGTGATTATTTTTCGATAATCACCTCTAGGGTTTACATTGTAGTGGCGCCAAAAATGGCGGCTAGATTTGTAAATGTTACGGCAAATTTTGTCGCGCCAATTTTTTTTTTTACAAAGGAAATTTAAATTAATAAATGATTAATAATTAATTTATTTAAAATAAATTTTCTTTGAAAAAAAAAATTTATTAATAAATAATAAATAATTTATTTATTTAAAACAAATTTTCTTTGAAAAAGGTAATCAATCGGGCAATGATACTAAAACAGTTATTCGCCTCAGGCTCGGTGAATCTTGTTGAATAATCCCCTCGACTTCGTCTCGGGGATTATTCAACAAGATTCACCTCGCCTTCGGCGAATAAGTGTTAATTATTATTTAGGTCGTAAGCGTACAGAGTTATGCACACCCACAAGAACGATGGATAGCCAGACCTACTTAGGAAAGCGCGCCATGCGTGCATACGTGCGTGTACGCGCACGTGTATAACGCTATATAAACACGCGCGCATCGAGGCATGCGCACACGTGGCACACACACACACACACACACAACACACACCCACAGCACACACAACAGAGAGTATGCAACAACACACACACACACACACACAGACACACACACCACACACACACACGCGCGCACACAGCACGACCACTCACGCCACGCAACGCACGCACACGCCGCACAGCACAGCAACCACCACACACCAGCACACACTAGCTCACACACAGTCACACGCAAGCACAGCACGAACGGCGCAGGCGACGCATCTTTGTTATTATCGGACGCGTTACCCACAAGCCGTGACGTTGTCGTTCTAACGGTCGTGAATAATGTCATAGTTCGCTATATCGACAATGAGCACAATGCAGCTGTGTAATAGGCAGTGTAGCTCGTATAGTCCGCGTCTATATAGCCTCCTGATAGCATGTGTTTCGTGGCATGGCATACGCCAACTAAACATTCGATATAAAATTGCCTTCTGGCTACCCGCCACCTCTTTCTCTAATCATCTGATGTGTATAGGTGTAAGTGACACGAGCGTGCGTGTAACCACACCGCCGGCGATCTCATGAATAATTTATTTGTCTAATCATTACGCTGCGTCCCTGACAGGCGAACAATTGCGTCAGGCCGTAGGGCGTGCTGGCAACGTGAGCGAAACATGTAAACACGGTGAATCTGCAACTGTGGCGACACACACCACCACACAACACACCACACACACACAGCACACAGACACACACCACAAACAATCTACACACATATAGCACTCACACTCCACACAGCACACACACACCACACAGATAACCACACACACACCACTAACCCACACGGGACTGCTCGCTAGTCCGACAGGCCCATAGTCCGAAAGCCCACTAGTCCGAAAAACCCACTAGTCCGAAAGCCCACTAGTCCGAAAACCACAGGGATGGGGTATCGATCTATAGTCCTAATGTTTAATTAATTAATGAATTAATTATTTTTCAATTAATTAATTAATTTATTTTTAATTTTAATTTTTAATTTTTAAATTTTAATTTCAATTGTAATTTTAAATTTAAATTTTATTTATTTTTTAATTGAAATTTTTTGGCTATACTAGTATACTAGTAGTACTAGTAGTACGGTATACTAGTAGTAGCGGTTGAGATTCTGCCCCATCCTCACTTGATGCTCGGGCGTCAATTCAGACTGTATAGACCCTTCTTTAATATTATCAAGAGCTAATAATACCTAATTAATTATTATACCTCATACCTTATTATGAGGTATTATTAGCTCTTGATATTTTCATGACCTGTGGTCTGTGCGGCCACAAATGTGAAAATCAACCACAAATGTAAAAATAACCACAAATATCATAACATGTCAACCACAAATGTAAAAATAACCACAAATGTCATAACATGTCAACCACAAATGTAAAAATGTTGTTTAACCACAAATGTAAAAACTTTTTCATTGTAAGATAAGTTATTATCAGATGTATGTATGTGTGTGGGTGTGTGGGTGTGTGTGTGTGTGTGTGTGTGTGTGTGTGTGTGTGGTGTGTTGTGTGTGTGTGTGTGTGTGTGTGTGTGTGTGGTGTGTGTGTGTGTGAGTGCGTGGGTGTGTGCGTGCGCGCGTGCATGTGTGCGTGCGCGCATGCGTGTGTACGTGGCGCGCGTGGCGTGTGTATGTGAATGTAAGCTGGCGGCGATAAGTGAGATTGCGGGTATTACGAGGGGCGGTATAACGAGGTTTTACCGTAGTCTACAATTTTTGCCACACACCCACACACCTAGCCTTCCACACACACCTCTCCCTACATCCCCTAAAAAAAAAAAAAAAAAATGAAAATTAAAAAAAAAATTTAATAAATTAAAATTAATTAATTAAAATAAACATTAGGTATAGATCGGTACCCATCCCCTGTGGGTTTCGGACTAGTGGTTTTCGGACTAGTGGCTTTCGGACTAGTGGGTTTTCGGACTAGTGGGCTTTCGACTCGCGAGCTGTACACCCACTCACACACACACACACACACACACACACACAACACACCACACACACACACACCGCACGTCGCACGCACGCCACGCACCCCACGCGTACGCACGCCACGCACACGCACACGCGCACGCGCACGCACACGCACACGTACACGGCGCACGCGCACGCGCAACACACACACACACACACACACCACACACACACAACACAACAAGCACTACACACTCACGCACCACACACACGGCGCGCGCGACACGCACATATAACGTATATATATATATATATATCATTTACAGTGTTCGCGTGAGATATTAATTACTTTAATTACCTAGCGCTAACTCAAACTCAAAAACACCAAGATTGCTTGCACGGGGGCGTTTGTGTAAAAACATATTCTACAACCTAGATGGTATAGAACCTATGCTCCGCATCGCTGCCTATATTTCCCGTATGCGCGCTTGTCCAACCATCGGTGGCAGCACGTGTCTGTTAGCGGAGTCGTGAGAAAGTCGAGAGAAAGTCACCATGAGGCTGTGCGAACATCGTTAGTACGCATAACGGCCACTAGATGGCGCCATTGCGCGAATGCATTCCGATACGCGAACTCACAGCACATCTCGTCTGCTCAATCGACCAGGAATGGGGATTAGGATGATCTACGGTGCCGTTGTATTTTCCGACCCTGCCGCTGACAAAATTCTAATCGAATTCTTCAGTCATTTCACGATCTAGCCTGTATAAAGCCAACGCAGCCGCGCCCCTGGGAGGGGGCGTTGGCAGAATGATTAATAGTCCTAAAATTAGTTCCAGTAATTTCATCTTAAAATAGGCGATTGTCAGTAACAATCCCAACTTTTAATAGCTCACGCTTGTTAAGCATTTCTGTGAAACGAAAGTTAGAGAATCACACGAGTTATGTATTTTGGGAATATGAACTTATTTCTAGGTCAACGAATTTTTGTTCGAGTCTGATTCTGTTATTTCCCACGTTTTTGAGACAACAAGCCATAGCCCCCCCCCCGCCAACCAGTGGCTCAGTTACATATAAAGCCCACATATTATTGTAATAACATTAAACGTTACGGGCGGATTAAGTAAACTGCGTGGATTTTATTTTTTACGAATATAAAATTTGGGGGTTCGCACAGCCGGGTCGGTTCGATTGTGCGCAAGCGCAGTTAGCTAGTTACAGGACAAAACTAACGTGCTCCGTGTGCGCGCGTGCGCACTCTAGTGCGACTATCCACGTGAATATACTTGCACGCGTGCGTGGTACGTCACTGCACGCATGCGTTTGATCGCTATCACATATTTTTTCCAGACGGAGTGATATATATCATTATTATTTATTATTATATATATATCATATATATTAGCCTGTAACAGTAACGGTGGACGCCAGCTGTAAATGCACACGCGCTAATCAGAAGCAATTATTTACTACCATGTATGGTTTCACGTGATTAATTAAACATATACGCGCTGTAAATCATTAGCCGCCTGTTGAGATCGGGTTCATACGCAGGTGCCCACACGCGCATACACACGCACACGTCCACGCACGCGCAGGCACAGCTTTACGTATATGATAGTGACTCACCGTGTCGCATGATACGTGATTAGTGTTGACATAGTAACAATGTAAGATACATCCGGGTCTGCAGCCTTGCGACAAAAATGTTGTATATGACAAACATCCGGACTTGCAATCTCTCTCATGCACACACTCCCCCCCCTCTTTCTCTGATAAATTCTCTTCGATGATGAATAAATTTGTGCAATGCCGATGTACGGATTGCGATGTTATTGAAACGAATAACCATCGTAGAAGATTGAGTTCAAAATATGAAGCCCGATCGATTTTTGAGTTTTTGTGCGGCATAAAAAAGCTTAATGCGTGCGTCGTACGTGCTGGGATTTTTCGAACAGAACGGCAAAATTGAGAACATAATGCGATATAATTTGACAAAGAGCGAGAGGCATGCAGGAATACTCTCGCTATAGTACGGTATAAGTTACATTATACACGCGGAACAAATACGTTCGAAAGTACGAATTATATATGCAAACTTTAATATACAAAGATATGACCATCTGCAGTAGGCACATTTCATGTAATTAAAACAAATTTATGCATAATATACAAATGTTAATACATTGCAAATGTACGTTTTCGTAAGATTAGATGTATACTGATTTGCAATACTGAAAATTGTCATTTTTAAAGGTAAGAATTCGGCAAAAAACATGTGCATATGAAAAATACCTAGTACCCATTTAGTGCATATGTGGACCCGTAATGCACGTAATAAGGCTTTCACTACATTTTTATTTTACAACGTACTAGGAACCAGGCGAACAAAAAGGTTATGCAAATAGAAACCGCTTACTAAATCTCTAAAACACAATCGTTAAATGCGTGGGTGTGTCGCTGTGCGCGTCTGCTTGCTTGTGTGCGCGCGCGGTATAGTGTATGAGTGAGCGCGTGCCTGCCGCGTTGCCTTTCACGCGCGTCCTCGCTTCGTCGCCGCTACCTAAACGGCACCTCGTGATTTCTGAGAGCCGACCGCAGCTCCGCGGCAGCTCCGATTAACGAGGTGCCATCCCTTAACGCGTTTCCGCGCCGCCACCGGCGTCTTTTATCTGCTTACGGCTGCGATGATCCCCCGTTAGCACGTGGCGATATGTGTACGGCAAGAGCGGGAACGAGCCGCCGGGGACGAAATGACAGCGTGACGGAATTTTACGTACGGGTACACGTCCGCGTGAGAACACTATACAAGCTGTTGATATATTTGTTTTCCGTGCTCGTCGTGCAGAACTAATCCATCTATCACTTATACGCACGCGCACACGCACGCACACATGCACGCACACACGCGAACGGACACACTCTCGGTGTCTCTTGTTGTAGCAGAAATAAGTGTAATATTCGCTGACAGGTAGTAGATAACTACGTGTCATGCATGCAGTGCACATTCAGACACATGCCGCAGTGATGCATAAAGATTTCATTACCGTATTAAGTGGCTGAAACAGTGTATCAATGTGTTGCAACATTTCATATGCCCTCATTCCAAGGAACAGCGCGAGGCGTCATATCACTCGCCCACGCAACGTACGGCTATGCGTACGGCGGCAACGTACGGCAACACTGCGACGAGGATAGTGTTTGGGCAGCTTGCCTGCCTGGCGGGAATCAACAGAACGGTGGCTCCATCTTGAGAAGAAAAAAATCGCGAAATAATTTAGTGTTCGTCTGGCGCGGCTTGACGCAGTCCTCTTAGAGAAATAGCGCGCGGCAGACGATCGGGCGACCAGTCTCCGTCTCTATACTCGAAGAGGAAAAATTCTCTCCTCGTTCGACCGCCGAGATATATACTGTTTGCACTGTTGCGCGAACGAATTAAATAGATTTTCGAGGGACTCGATCGCGCGGAAAAATGTAGTATCGGCTCTCACACCGAGAAGTCCTCTCTCATTGTAGCGTCTTCGTTCTCATTGTGTGCATAGCAGTGGTAGACGACTGGTGCTACCACGACCCCCGCGCTGCGTCTCAACACTGTGTCTCCTCTCTTCCCCCATCGGCGTGGAGGCATTTCTGGCCCAAGAACATTAATTAAGTTGCTAGCGAGATAACAATTAGGTGAAATCCTCCGAGAAAAGTAAAACGAAGAAAATATTGCATCGAGCGTCATCATTAGAGCCGGATCATTGATCTGACGGGGAGGCTGAGCAGCATGGCCAACAACACGAGCATCACTCGGGGCTGCAAAGCGCGGCTGGCACGGATATGAATGTACTTCTGTGCTCGCTGCCTGCCGGAGCGCCTGCCAGCACGAGCGTGCGGCAAAAACCGGCGGTTCTCGCCCGGATAGTGCTGTGCTAGTCGCACGTCGGCCACCTTCGTCGGCACGGACGGCACGGCCCCCACATAGGCAAGATGAAGGCGGCGCTGACAGGTTAGTGATATCTCTACGCGCGAGCGCGTAGGTGACATCGATAGAAGGCTGGCGTCACGAGAGATACAGAGAGAGAGCTGCATCGTCACGCAGGTGCGACGCTACCTGTAGGATGCTGACAACGCCGCGGCATGTAGCGTACGCGGGTCTGTGGTCGCGACAACTGCGCGCACGGATAAACGCGGCGCGGGATTTTGTCGATAGATGCTCTACAGCGTCTCGTGGCGAGCCGACGTATGTCGTCGTCGTCGTCGTCGTCGTTGTTGTGGGTGTGGTAGTGTTGGTGG
The DNA here is from genome assembly GCF_000485595.1 of Priapulus caudatus. Taxonomy (NCBI): domain Eukaryota; kingdom Metazoa; phylum Priapulida; class Priapulimorpha; order Priapulimorphida; family Priapulidae; genus Priapulus; species Priapulus caudatus. The sequence goes on from NW_014578176.1 coordinate 44,915, forward strand.
TCGGTGTCGTCATGGGTTTCGTCGTCGTCGTCGTCGTCGTCGTCGTCGTCGTCGTCGTCGTCATCATCGTCGCCGTTGTGGTGGTGTTGGTGGTCGGCGTCGTCATGGTCATCGTTGTCGGCGACGTAGTCGTCATCGTCGCCGTCGTGGTGGTGTTGGTGGTCGGCGTCGTCATGGTCATCGTTGTCGTCGACGTAGTCGTCATCGTCGCCGTCGTGGCGGCGGTGCGGCGGCGGTGGTAGCGTCGCGGCGAGGTTTTACCGTGCATGGCATTAATTTGGCGTAGATTGCACGGCGACGCGTGTTGCGTGACGGACGACGACGATGACGACGATGGCTGGTGCGTGCGGTGTGTGGTGTCGCTCCCGTATATCTTCGTGTTACCATATGTGATATAGATAGCTGTTATGGAGGGAGGGGGGTCACAGAGTTTACGGAAGTTTTATAGTGGGAGGGTTTTCACCAAGTTTACGTGAGTTTTATGGGAGAGGGGTTGCACCAAGTTTACGTGAGTTTTATGGGGGAGAGGTTGCCACAATGTTAACGATTTGAGTTTTATGAGCGGCGGGCGGTTTCACCAAGTTTACGTGAGTTTTATGGGGCAGGGGGTTTCACTGGATTTAACGTGCAGTTTTATAGGGGGCGTTTTCACCGGAGTTTACGGTTTCGGTTATACACGCATCACTCCGATTATGAAATGGGTAACACCGTCTAGCGATTGAACTGTTAGGAGTAGACTGGGGCTTCGATGATTTACTGAGTATTGATTGAGGGTACTTGACTGGGGCGTATTTGATTAGGGGAAATGGATTAGCAGATTGAGTGGTTGATTGGGTTGTTGTTGAGGCTATTAATGGACGGATTGAGTTGTCATCGCGCGTTGCCTTCTGGATTGTGCGCGCTCCAACACCACGACACACACGCACGCATCGCGCAGCGCACGCACCGCACGCACGCACGCACCGCACGCACACACACACACGCACACCGCTGTGGATACCACTAGCGGGCGCGGCATGCATCGCATCGTCGGCGCGGGGCGCATGCCGCACGTATCGTAATCGTGATGCGTTGTTTTTGTCCGTGAACGGTGATGGCCTCGTTTCTCGATCTGTACGAGCACATTTATAAATTCTCTTCGCGGCGGACTACACTAGCGTTTGCATTTGCAAGCGTCGATCGCGGACGCGCATTTTTACCCCCGCAACATCAGCTGCCGACGCCGATGGACGGCGGCCGTTGAAAATACGAATGGCTCGCGCGCGACTAATCTAGCTGTAGTGCGTGCGGATTTCTGACTGTAGCAGGAAAGGCAGCAGCGTCTCAGGCAGCGCCGGCTCGGTAGCCGAGTAGCGTAGGGCAGCAGACACCCGCCACGCAGCAGCAGCACCAAGCCGCATCACATCCTTATCATCGTCATCATCATCATCATCATCATCATCAGCAGCAGCGAACAGCAGCGCCAGACAACAGCAACATCACATCGCATCATCTCAGCATCAT
>NW_014578176.1:48129-51139 GCF_000485595.1 Priapulus caudatus
TCTCCCCCTCCTTCTCCCCCTCTCCGCCCCGCAGCCTTCAAAGCCTCGGCGATGATGCATTTTCATGATTAATCAGCTTTATGAAGCACACACGCATGGGTCGGATGCGGGGGAGGGGGGAGGGGGAGGATGCTACAATGCGTGCGTGTGTCCCCTGTAGCTACTCTCCTATCCCCTCTCTCACTGTTTCCCCCTCCCCTCTCCTTTCCCCTTTTCTCTCCTCCTCTAGCTATCTCACGTTACGAGCGAGTGACCGCCTGACGGAGTCGCTACGACCGTGGTACTGATGCTGCGACAAATGAAGCTGCGTGGAGGTTTCACCAAACATCCCCCTCATCCTCACCATTAGCATCATCTTCATCATTAGCAGCATCCCCACCAGTCACGTTGTTTGCTCCCGTATTGCCGCTGCTCCTGCTGCGGCTACCGCAAACAAAGAAGCCGTGAGGGTTTCATCGTTCGCTGCTTCCTCATCCGTGTAGCATCCTCCCCCTCCCCCCTCCCCCCGCATCCGCACACACACACACACGACACACGACACACGACACACGACACACGCACACGACACACGCACACACACCCACACACACACACACACACACACACACACACACACACGCGCGCGCACACACACACACACACATTGAGCACACATACATGCACATAACTGAGTGTTGGTTTAACTAATGCTGGACACTCCACTAGCGGGACGGGTCTTTCGAAGTCTCGTGATGTACGCGTATCTGAGAAATTAATATCGACGCTTGTACCCTCTCATGGGTAAAGGGGCGCGTCTGAGCATCGAGTGTCCTCCCGCTCCGCAAATTCCGACATCATGAATTACAAACAGAAAACCGAGAAGACTCGGACTTATTTTTCCTCATTTCACACTTTCACACTATCAACACTCCCCTTCGCCCAACGTCAATCTCTCTCTCTCTCTCTCTCTCAATCTCACTGCCGGTTGTACGCCACCAATGCCTCACGCCTGTATCGGCTTGCGCCCATTGATTTTGAGACACTGCGGATTTTTTCTCCGCCTTCCTTTCTTCGCCGTAACCAACGTGTTTGACTCGTCGTCCCCTCCCCCACCCACCACCCCACCAACGGCCGAGATATTTCTCGTGGGATCAAATTCGCACATAATTACTATTGACGTCACGGCCGGTTGATACAAGAAAAAAAACGTCGCCAGGGACGAGTCGTCGATCGGAAACTAGTTTTGTCGATTCTGGCGCGCGCGCGTCGCGGCACCACGTCGCCATTTTTACGCGCGTCCGTTAGAGAGATTCTGCTGAAGCCGACCAGATTCCAGAAGCAGCAGAGACGTCAATGTCGGCGTGCGCGCACGCGCATCGCTGGTGCGGCCGTACCGTGACACGCATGCGTGAAGCGTGACGGGTTTCTCACCTGCACGTAAGGTGTAACAAGGTCGCGCGCACGCGACGCTGGCTGGTTCTTTCCAATGCTGACTAATCGTATAATTGATTTATTATTCGTGATATTAAGAATTCGTGTATTATCGTATCATTACCGAGAACGCGCGATTGGCGTAATTGTTTTATTTAGGTTGTTTGTTTCATTTATTAAAGTTTTTATTAATGTTTTTTTTTAGTTGGGTTTGGAATTAATGCTTGCTCGGTATAAGCATGCAATAATATTGCAAAATATTTGCTAGATACTTTCAGAGGGATTTTCTTATATAGTGCCAAGTATTTATATTTTGGTTCACGGGGATAGGCCTTTGACATTGGTATTTCATTGTCAATAATGTTACACATGATTATTGCACGCATTATTTTGTACTATCGCGTATCTTATTATAAGGAATAGGATCATTGGAAGACGTCGTTGGGAAACTTTATTTAAATTCGCATTAGATTTAGGTTTAACTAGAAACTCTCTCTCTCTCGCCATAACATCACATTCTCAAGTCTAAATTATGAATATCATGCGCGTTATTCATCGTTACTATAGTGTATAGGCCTTACAATATGTACTATAGAATATATAATTTATTGAGAAAATGCGCGGGATATATATATATATACACATTTCCTGCGCATTTTCTCAGCGACGTGATTAGAACAGACAAATCTTTAAAATCAAATTTATTAATTGCAAGGCAGCGGCGGTTGCACACTCGAGAGCGCGAAACAGTCCATCAGGCGACGATAAATTAGCTGTTAACCGAAATCAGGCGTCGTCGCGGATGCAATGAGTGGTGCGTGTAGCCGCGCAAGCATCGCGCCTACTTCCTGCCTCACAATCGCCGCTCTCTAAATGACGAAAAAAACCACTGATAATCGCCGCAACGGAGAACACTCGCGACGTCCTGATCAGCTCGCGAGCAGACGTCGCTGCTTGCGCTGCGATATACAGCGTCGCGCCTCGGTGTAACGCAAAACGTGTGTGCAAACGCCGTGAGATGGGGTTCACGTTGGCGCGTGAAGCGTATTATCAAGAGCGATTATATTAAAGTTAAGATTATAACTTAAGAACTTAAGATTATATTATACATAATATACGCTCTTGGTATTATATTAGGGGGCGGCGTCGAATCGTGTGCTAAATACTGCACGCGAGCGAATATGCGATTCGAATTATTCGTGAGCAACGGCTAGAAGTTTCGATACATTTTGAGATGTATGTTTTACACGGAAAACGGGTGTGCGATCGGACTAAAAAGCATGTATATCAAGAGCGTATATACTTATATACTTATACGGTATATACTTAATACGCTGTTAATGTATGTATATATATAAATGTGTGTGTATGTGTGTGTGTGTGTGTGTGTGTGTGTGTGTGTGTGTGTGTGTGTGTGTGAAGTGTGTGTGTGCGAGTGTGTGGTGGGTGGGGGGGTAGTGGAGTGGTGTGTGTGTGTGTGTGTGTGTGTGTGTGTGTGTGTGTGTGTGTGTGTGTGTGTGTGTGTGTGTGTTGTGTGTGTGTGTAGGTGGTGGGTCGGGGTGGTCGGTTAGACCGAAGGCGACGACGTAACTAACTACGT
>NW_014578176.1:58826-61326 GCF_000485595.1 Priapulus caudatus
CACACACACACACACACACACACACACACACACACACACACACACACACACACACACACACACTACGAAGGCAAGCACGCACACATACATACATTAGAGCCTTAGCTCACTAATCGTAGAGTTTTTTGGTTTATCCCGGCGGGAAGTTAATACGACGTGATTTGGTTAAACTTGTCCGAGTGTGGTCCAGTCGGCTTGTAGAGCCATAGCACGCGCGCACACACGCACGCATCCAAGTAAGCACACATGCAGGCATGCAGGCAGAAACATACGCATGTACGCTCGCACGCCTGTACATGCACCCCCCCCCACACACACACATACACACACACACACACTACAAAGGCAAGCACGCACACATACATACATTAGAGCCTTAGCTCACTAATCGCAGAGTTTTTTGGTTTACCCCGGCGGGAAGTTAATTTTTGTTTTCCGATATTTTCTCTCTGGCAGGAGGCGCACTTTAGAACGGCGGTAACATGTATGAAAACATGGCTTCGCATAATATCTACTGGGACCCGGTTAACCGCAATAACCTCCAGCAAATTTCGTACCCAAAACAATTACTATCGTTAAGGGTTGCACACCACCTACTATAAAAAGAGGATAACAGTTATTAGTATTATATCTTCTCTTGATACCATGGTCTGAGCGGATAAAAGTATGCAGAATGCTGGGGTTTCTCGTTTTACTATCGGGCTATCATATCCATGCAAAAAATACATTCTGTGGTGTCAAATAGTGATAAACCTGGTATGCGCATATTTAGCACGAACGTTTTCTGATTACGACGATTAGTCTGATCACATAGATTATGTTGATTAGTATCTCTATAATGAATAGTACATAAAATTATTATATCTACTTCGTGGGAATCTGATTATGCGTCCTAATTACGCGAACTAATTGAACATGCGAATTAAGAAAGAGAAGCACGGATAGTAACTAGGGTCTATCATATACATTTTTACACATTAACCTAGAATACACCAGTACCGATGTACTCGAGCTGTAAAGTTGGCGAACAGCGATATAGCTTGGAACAGGGTGCAGAGTTCCGAAGAACCTAGAACCTTCGAAGTGCTCACCTACACGCGTGATAAATCTCAATGTTCTCTATAAATTATGGATGAGATGAATGGCGGCGTTAGCACCCTACGGGGCCGGGATTTTTCTCGCGACAGCCTCGTACCTTCTACTAACACATCTCGCGAAGTTCAAGTTCAGGTATGCGTTATTCTTTATCGAGAGCCCTACAAATTCATTCGCTGCCTCGCACCGCATTACCGTACACGTGACTGTGATGCGGTCAGTACGCGTGGATCGTGTAGACTGCACATGCAAAACCCACCAAGCGAGGCATTGTGCGATATTTGCTCAACCGCCAGGTGGCGCTGTAGGCCACCGGGTGCATGGTGCTGCCCAATCGGCTCTATATCAGAAAATTCGCTAATTTCGAAATTTTCGAAAACTCAATTGGTAGCCCAGTGTTATAATAATGAACGTAACTCAATTGGTAGCCCAGTGTTATAATAGTGAACGTAAATGAAAATCACAAGTCTTCGACGTGGCCCACTGTTATAATAGACCATAATGCATCGCGGTCCGAGTAAGTTTACATAAACATATACCGCTTAGCTTACTCGGACCGCAATGCCTTATGGTCTATTATAACAGTGGGCCACGTCGAAGACTTGTGATTTTCATTTTTGTTTACTGTCATAACACTGGGCCACCATACCACACCCATTCAAGGTTTGTGTATTTGTGTACATTTTTGCATTTGTGTACAAACGTGCACGATTCGCTTGCTCGACAACCGCACCACTACGTATACGCCCGTGCGCCTTAACAGGCCGCACTTTACTTATGTTTCCAGCGTACTCTGCCGCTAATCACGCGCAACCTCCCATGAACATACTGAGCACGCGAGCAAAACAGCGCGCCGCTACTGCGTCGCATGATCGCGTATTTTAAACGCGGCGGCATCGCACCGGAGTGACGAGAAATCTCACAGAACACTGGAGAGTTTGCGGGAGATATGGAGGCGGGGATGAGGGGAGGTAAGGGAGAGAGATGGCACCTATCTATCTATCTATCTATCTATCTATCTATCTATCTATCTATCTATCTATCTATCTATCTATCTATCTATCTATCTATCTATCTATCTATGGGGGAGGGGTTTCACCAAGTTTACGTGAGTTTTATGGGGGAGGGGTTTCACTGATTTAACGTGAGTTTTATAGGGGGCGTTTTCACCGAGTTTACGGTTTCGGTTATACACGCACACTCGATTATGAATGGGTAAACCGTCTACCGATTGACTGTAGGAGTAGACTGGGGGCTTCGGATGATTTACTGGAGTATTGATTGGGGTATTGACTGGGGGTATTGATTAGAGGAATGGATTAGCCAGATTGATTGGTTGATTGGGTGGTTTGCGGGTATTAATGGAGGATTGAGTTGTCATCGCGTTTGCCTTCTGGAGTGCGCG
>NW_014578176.1:66970-72671 GCF_000485595.1 Priapulus caudatus
ACACACACACACACACACACACACACACACACACACTGTTTTACCTCGAAAATATGTACTATAGCTAGTGTATACCACAGTACTGTTTAATGTTTGAAAGCCAGAATTTTTTTTCACGCGGTGGCAATTGCTGAATATTAAGCAATTTAGGTCGGCGACACATGTCTCTACAGACAGTTATTGGAATTATCGCGTTTGGGAATTAGGAAGTTGCATGCGTAATTAGACCAACCACTGATGTTTGTATCACCATGCACCACGGCGACGAATATAACTGAAACAGTGGAACCACTGGAACAGCAATGGTGAAACACGATGCAGCTAAAACACTTGAACGGCTACAATGTAAGTAAGTAAGTAAGTAAAAACTTTATTTAACGACGGTAAAACATGTTAGGTACAGACACAATAAATTGGCGCGGACCTATCTTCCTCATGGCCGTCTCAAAGCAGCTTAACACGCTCGAACACTGAAAACACTAGAGTAGCAACAATTTAGCCGACAGACTCTCATAGCAACGCTACAGCGACGACATTCTTAACGCAGCAGTGCATGCAGAGACGACTAAAACTAAAACGAGAGAACATAATATGTGACGATGCATGCGAAACAGTAGAACAACAATAATGCATGCAGCTGAAGCATGAATAGTTCATCATGGCTGTGATACATTACTCGATTGCAGTGAGAGAATTATGTATCTGTCCTCAGAATGCCTCCTACGCACGCAATGGCACGTGCACACAGACGCACCTGCGCCGCGCACAAAGTCACTCGCCGCTCTCTAATCCATTATATCTACTCGATTCACAATCCTACACGCGCAAATGCGTTGCAACTACTTTGCAATATCATGCATGAAGGCAACCGAAACATGCGGGCATTCTTAATGCTTAGAAACAAAGCTATCCTAATCTTTACCGTACGTGAAGCTTGTACTGGCTGCAAGACTTTGGGCATCCGAATGACATTCAAAGAAAATACGTGTTTGAGAGGGGCAGCATCACGTGGAGAGATAGTGTAGCCTCTAGTCGTCCTCCTCATGGCAACCAGCTATGGCAAGTACGTCGCATCGAATGTCCGCGTGTGATAACGGAAGTATGCCACAATGACACGAAACGTAATTCGGAGAGAAGAAAAGAGGTACTTGATGTTTTTGTATGTGATGTTTTGATGTTTAGGGCGAGCTAGCGGAACAGGAATTATGAGCACGTTGCTCGGATAGGGCAGATTAATGCGGTAATAAAGGAATCTTTAGAAAGCACTCCCGGCGTGAGGCGAGCGCCGCGCGCATAACACAAATAACATTACACTAACTCGCTTTCCTACCCAATAGAGCACTCGACGTAATGCCTACAATAAACGTGTACTCTAGCTGCAATTCCGACGATATCGAGTTTTTTTTCGTCATGAATGCGCGAATAAACGAAGGTGTATGCGGAGCAACGGACAGCGGCGAGCGCCGCCCGACGCTCCACAGCGCATCGATCTCTCTCTCTCTCTCTTTTTCTTTCTTTCTCTCTCTCTCTCTCTCTTTCTCTCTCTACACACTCTCGCTCGCTAAGGACTCGCGTAGGAAAAATTCCCTTAATCTATACGCACTTCCCGCGAGAGATTTCCAACGTTAATACTGGTACGCATAATAGGCACTAAAACAAATTTCGACCTATAAGCGCGCGCGATCACCGCCGCGTCAGTGTGTATGTATACGAACTATAGCGGCAAATGCATTTACCGCCAGCACACACGTACGCACACACGCGACGTAGGTGCGAAACTCTCTTTCTGTCTTTCTTTCTCTTTCTTTCTTTCTTTCTTTCTTTCGTTATTTTCTCTCTTTCTCTCTGGCTCTTTCCCCTGTCTCTTTCTCTCTCTTTCTCTAGTTCCCTCTTTTTTTATATGTCTCTCTCGCTCTCTCGTGCGCGCCCCCTTCTCTCTCTCTCTCTCTCTCTCTCTCTCTCTCTCTCTCTCGCTCTCTTTCTTTCTCTCTCTCTCCGTCCCCCTAGCTCTCGTACGCGCACGCGCTATCTTCCTTGCGCACGCTCTCTCTTTCCCAATCGTTCTCTCACTCTCTCGTTCTCGCTCACTTTCTCTCTCTCTCTCTCTCTCTCTCTCTCTCTCTCTTTTGCTCGCGCGCTCTCTCTCTCTCTCTCTTTCTCTTTCGGACACGCCCTCTCGCTTTCGCTCTCTCGCGCTCTCTCCTTTGCTCTCTTGCGCGCGTGCTCTCTCTCGCCCTCTTTCCCTCGCTTTCTCTATTTCTTTCTCTCTCTCGCTTCGCCCTATATATACCCTTCTCCCTTGCGCGCCCTTTCTCTCTCACTCTCTCGTGCCTTCCCTCTCGTGCTCTCTTGCGCGCGCTCTTTCTCCGCTCTCTCTCTCTCTCTCCAGCACGCAGGGCTTCTGTAACGGGGATTGATTTTTTCCACCCAGAAAACTCATGAATAATATATGACGCAAATCATCGACGTTTATTGCTATAGCAGTTTATAATCATCGCGGTATTAGCAAGTCCTTCCCCGTGAGGCCGCGAGACGCTCGCTCCATCGCTCTCGCTCTTTCTCTCTCGCGCTCCCTCTCTCTTTGTCTCTCGTTCACGCTCTCTCTTTTGCTCTCACTCTCACTCGCTCGCTCGCTCTTTCCTTCGCTCTCGCTCTTTCGCTCGCTTGCGCTCTCTCTAGCTTGCTCTATCATTCTTGCTCGCTCCCCCTTCTCTTTCTCTCTCTCGCTCTCTATCTCTCTCTATCTTGCTCGTGCTTTCTCTCTCTCTCTCTCTCTCTCTCTCTCTCTCTCTTCTCGACAAATGTGAATATCTTGCGCCTATTCCCGCTATAATTGACTGCTTACTCCCCGCCGTTATATCGCCTGTAACTCATCGCGCTATCCGGCTCGCGTCGTCGAGTAGCTACTAGGACAAAGACTCGGTTCATCTATCGCTCACGGGAGAGACACGCAAGGCGCGCGCGCAAAAATATGGGTCAGCTTCATAAATCCAGCGCTTCTAGAGTGCGCGAACGCGTCAGCCGAGCCGCGCATTCACACCTCTCTTGTCTTTACGCGCGCGCACGCTCGAGGTCGCATCGCTAGGGGCTTCATCTCACGTATGTACGGTAGCATTCACGAAGACTCGCAATGCAATGTGCGGCCGTAGATGTCATCGCTCTCGGCGGCACGTATATATGCTGCCAGGAGCGCCTATATGTCTTTAACTACTCGTGCTGTGCCTCCGCTAACGACCTGTGTGGCGGCCATCAATCCGCCCATTCCCACGATAGGGACCAACAGTAGATGCGCAGTCGACGACAATAATCGCACTCCGACTAGTGAAACTATAGCTGCTAATATCTGTCTTGATACAGCAGTTACGTTTACGCGTAGCAAATCGTCGTAATGGTCCTACCCATGTCACGTGTTGTGATGTAATTCTGACACGTGACTACACGGCGCGTTCGTTGTGACCATATTACGTGTTCGTTGTGACGCCGTTGCATGTCGCATTTTTTATTGTGACTATGTTACATGTCAGCTATTCGGTGTGAGTATGTCACATGTCACCTATTCGTTGTTATTATGTTACACGTCACGTATTTGTTGTGACCATGTGATATGTCACCTATTCGTTGTCACCCTGTCATCATCATGTTACGTGATCGTTGTGTCATGTAGTTATTATGTGGCACTCTAGTAATATGAGTGTGGCAATAGCAAGAGTTATACATAACTGGGCCCAGGTTGGAATGAAGAATGAAGTGCATGTTAGTTCTATACATGACGCCATGTAGATTTTATTTTTTTATTTTTTATTTATTTATTTTAATACTCAGTAAGCTACTCTATTAGGATATACAGGTATATCATCAGCAGACACACGTCATTACAATTTGCTCTACTTGCATACCTGAGGTATATGATACCGTTATGTACTACGCCTGCATATCGACGTATTTCGGGAATTGTCTTGTTAATATATATATATATATAATATATATATATATATAGTGAACGGTGTAATTATGCTCCTGGAAAGCTGAATTATTCAGCAGCAAAAACGAGCCGCGGTGTTCAGATCTAATAAAGCGCGTTAATACTTAATGGCGGCCCGTATTTGTTACGTCAATACGATAGCCATCGGATGCAAGTCCAGGACTTTATGACCCTCTCACTGTGGTAACCCGAGAAACCGCCTAATGCTTCTTCAGCGATGGTCGCTATTTACGAAGAGAGAGAGAGAGAGAGAGAGAGAGAGAGAGAGAGAGAGAGAGAGAGACCCGCCGCAGCGTACAGTATAATAGAGAGCGCAAAGAGGACAACGCGAAACAAACCGGGGCGGGCAAATACACGTATTACGCGCGTCGGAACTTCCCGGCCGGGGTGGGCCGACCTAACAATTACGGACGCAGGAGCACATGAAACAGTGGCCGTGTATTACCGACTCCGGCGCGCGTAATTATTTTAGTGCTTTTGTGATACGATGTCAATACGCGATATGTAGTTTTCGAAGGTTCGGCGAAAGAAGGTAGGCTAAACGCAATGGCGTGCGATTCAATTTCGCGCTGGAATTCGTTCAAAGGAAATTTTATCCGCAGGGTGATTGTTAATGGATGACATACAAAATTATTGTTTGCTGCTGCCGCGGCATCTTCGGACCGGGGATGCGTGTATCGATTGATAGTATACGAATGCACGCACGGCACGTGGAGAAACGTGTAGGAGCGACTTCGAATGCGCTTTAGTGGGCGCGGGTGTCTACTGTAATACGACAGCTGCCTAACACTCAATAGTACTGAGAGCGCCGATTGAGACATTTATTCCGATCTTACTTTATGTTATCACCAATCCAAATTGCACCATATCTTTCCGATTTATTCCTCATATCTATAAATCTATTTACCTATACATCCATCCATTCATCAATCCATTTATCCATCCATCTATTCATTCATTTATCCATCCATCTATTCATTCATTTATCCATCCATCTATTCATTCATTTATCCATCCATCTATTCATTCATTTATCCATCCATCCATTGACCCAACCAACCACCCACCCACCGATCCATCCGTCCATCCATCCACCCATCCATCCATCCATCCATACATCTATCCATCCATCCATCCATCCATCCATCCATCCATCCATCCATCCATCCATCCATCCATCCATCCATCCATCCATNGTGTGTGTGTGTGTGTGTGTGTGTGTGTGTGTGTGTGTGTGTGTGTGTGTGTGTGTGTGTGTGTGTGTGTGTGTGTGTGTGTGTGTGTGTGTGTGTGTGTGTGTGTGTGTGTGTGTGTGTGTGTGTGTGTGTGTGTGTGTGTGTGTGTGAGTGAGTGTGTGAGTGCGCGCGTGCGTCTGCCACACTGTGTGTGCCTCTATGTGAGTGAGTGTGCGTGCGTCTGTGAATGCGCGTAGATTGCTGCGCTTTCTCTTGCATGCGCAATTTCCTTTAAACATTTACAGCCGGAGTACGCAAGTCGCGCGAGGTTTTATCTAACATGCCTTCACTGCATGACGTCACATGGATATTCCGGAGTTGTCCGATACCGCGTGCGGCCCGCGCCCAGCTTCGCACATCAGCATAGCCGATTGTGTGTGTGTGCGAGTGTGTGTGTGTGTGTGTGTGTGTGTGTGTGTGTGTGTGTGTGTGTGTGTGTGTGTGTGTGTGTGTGTGTGTGAGTGAGGGTGTGCGCGAGTACGAC
>NW_014578176.1:73098-74724 GCF_000485595.1 Priapulus caudatus
ATCCATCCATCCATCCATCCATCCATCCATCCATCCATCCATCCATCCATCCATCCATCCATCCATCCATCCATCCATCCATCCATCCATCCATCCATCCATCCATCCATACACCTATGGGATGAGTATCTCCATATATTTACTCAATATCTAGCAATATATATTGATTCACTTCTATCCGTGTGCATGTCAGTTCATTTATTTAATCGTCCGTTCATCCACCAATCCATGTGTAGATCTATTTATCTACATATATCTACCGGTTATCTACCTACATAATGTCTCTATTCGTTTATTTTAATAATGATGTCACAAGAAATTACTGCGTATATCGAGTGAATAAACGCGATTTCGATCGATGTCATAGTAGCTGCGAGATTCGTAGCTCATCATGCGTATACGGCATAAATTATACAGCAGCGCACGTTTCAGCGGCTTTTGCATAAATTATGTAGTTGTTCTTAGCGATAATCTTCGGGGTATTTCGGCGTCAGGTTTGATGCCCAGGTAGAGCCGGTAATTCAGCTTACCGGATTAATCTCAGGCTCGCGTGTGCTGCAAATGATCAATATAGATATTATATGCGCTGGCATCGCGAGCACACAGGCGCGCGCGCACACATACAGAGAACGCCGATTATACAGTTATAACGCCGATCATGCGTCATGAACATTATGTTTGCGGTGATTGATCCTCTTAGACACGATATGCGAGTAATATCTTTGATTGTATTCGATGCTTCCGACAAGGCCACCGCGTTATCTCCGTTGTCTCGAATAAAACTCGATGGGTATTCTTTTGTTTTCGTTGTGGTTTTTGTTACACCAGGTGGCAGCACGTCTTTGTAGACACGAGGGAAATTGATATGTTATCGTTTCGCCGGTAGTCCTGACGACACGAACACGTATTTTTATTTAGCGAGGTTTCGCATTCGCGCGCCTCACGCCCGAAGCATTGCCGCAACGCATACGATCGTTAATAATTAATCATTTATCTGGTGGTGCGCCGAGTATCTATGTTCACCTGAGACCTGTATCTGTATTATAGTCAAAATTGTTGGTTAACGCCGAGGGTTCTCTGAACACCCGCCTGAATTCTTATTGCTTTCAATGATGATGATGATAATGATGATGATGATGATGATGATGATGATGATGATCATGATGACAAAAGAATAATGATGATGATGATAATGATGATGATGATGATGATGATGATGATGATGATGATGATGATGATGATGATGAAGATGATGATGATAATGATGATGACGATGATGTTGATGATGATGATGATGATAATAATATTAACAATATATAATAATAATTGCATTAGCGCTGTTAGCGTGCACGGGACGCATGTTGCTTTCCGCATTTTGTCGCAGCCCTATACGTCACGCGTTTTATTTCTCGAAAGTTCAAACATTTTGAATTTCATTTTGGACGGAAGTGCAGTAACTATATGAGTACGGAGAAGGCACTACTCAGAAGAAAGAGTGCGAGTTTGCACGAGGCGCCCATGCAGCGACCCCCATCACACAACCACACACACACACACACACACACACACACACACACACACACACACACACACACACACACACACACACACACACACACACACACA
>NW_014578176.1:74995-82646 GCF_000485595.1 Priapulus caudatus
TGCTGCTGCTGCTGCTGCTGCTGCTGCTGCTACCACCGCCGGCGCAGCCGCTGCTGCTGCTACTGCTGAGGCCGCCGCTGCTGCTTCTGCTGCTGCCGCTGCCGCCGCCGCTGCCGCTGCTGCTGCTACCGCCGCCGCCGCTGCTGCTTCTGCTGCTGCTACTGCTGCCGCCGCAGCTACTGCTGCTGCTACTGCTGCCGCCGCAGCTTCTGCTTCTGCTTCTGCTGCTGCCGCTGCTGCTGCTGCTGCCGCTGCCACCGCCGTCACCGCTGCTGCTGCTGCTGCTGCCGCCGCCGCCGCCGCCGCCGCCGCCGCTGCTTCTGCTGCTGCTGCTGCCGCCGCCGCCGCTGCTGCTTCTGCTGCTACTTCTGCTGCTGCTACTGGTGCCGCCGCCGCAGCTGCTGCTGCTGCTGCTGCTGCTACTGCCCGAGCATGCATCATCATCGGCGGATGTACACACGCGTTAACTAGCGCACGCGCGAACGAACCTAGGATTGCTTACTTCTTATACGACCGCGTCGAGCTATCGAATTTCCCGCGGGTTGGGGACGCCAGGGATTTCGTCGTTTACCGAGGCGAGATTTCAACATGACATATTTCTCGGTCGCTCAGCTACTGCTGCTATGTTTCTAACGCTAATCGTCGGCAGCCGTGGCTCGGCGTGGTTATAATAACGTCGAATGACCAGCTATTAACTGAACCCACGGCAGGCGGTGCGCATGCGCGATCCAACTGGAAACATATAATCCCTATACGCTGAATGCGACATTTCACGATATACACGTTGCTCGTCCATACTGCGTTCCCGCCCAAGCACTTGGCCTCGATTCACTGTGCACCACCCACCACGCCCGATTAAGTATATACATGTAAGACGCTTACAATCGTCCGAGTAAGACAATGTCGGTCTTGCGTCTGGTTCTCTTATACATTCGAGGTTTTCTTGAGTCGACTCGTCAGTATTCATTTTACTACTTCATGCACTCACAGGGTTTAAAAACGTTTTCTAACGATATTATATGCCATTTTATATGTTTTCGCAGTTTACGTTTTGTCTTGTTTTCAGCAACGATTCCACGGAGGCATAACGAAAGTGAACCTTAATTTTGTTATTGTGGTAGAGGCCACAGCATGTATTCTGCGACTATATGAGCATCTGATAGGATAACTTTTTCAGAGCAGTACCACGCGTGAAACAGTGCGAATAATTACAGGAATCTCGGGGCACTCTTGTCACGTAAGGAATTACGTCATGTCTACGTACGGTGTGTATAAAATACTAGTCTCAGGCCGGTTCCCGGGAGACGTAAACTGGGGTTAAACGAAAACTTGGGGCTAACCACGATTGTGACCTACTCGCGAAATCTGTGCGTAAACGCATTAAAAGTTTATTTTGTCAACATCGGAAGCATGCAAGTTAAATGATGCATGCATGGGTCTAGGAATCGCTGCCTGTGGAGCGCGGCTTCCCGGGTATACATACATTCTGAATGTGGCGCACACAAAGGTGTAACTTTGCCGCGAGCAAGATTTGCTTAGCGTTTGAGGCGAGTTCTACGCGATAGCGCAAACATTGAACCTTCAGCTTCAAGATTTTTAATAAATATTATACCAGGTAAGGTGCAAAAAAGGGCGAAAACCCACCAACATGTTTTAACCATTATTCGCGGCGCATGCGCGATATTATAGAGGACGTATACACGCGGGATCCTTTCCGTAAGGTTCGCTTCCGAATGTTAGCGCTTGAATTGTATATTCCATTACTCCGACCCATATAGAAACGCGTTGCCTATCGGAAGCAAAGGTGCCGTTCATCATTCACGATTCTCATTAATAATTGCCTCGAAGCATCTCTGCTGATCCTATTACACGCTTATTGCTATAACGCTCGCCTCTTGGCGACTTCGCGCCAACGCGAGAAAACACAAGCTGGTACGCGCACGCGCCAGACAGAGACGCCGCTCGAAATAATAGATATACGCTTATGGTTTCACGAGCTATAAATAGATGTGTGCTGTTGCCGTCGATGGCCATATACACACGCGCGCGCGCACGCACACGGCGAGTGAGAGAGAGGGAAGTGTGCATACGCGCGTATACATACGCACGTACGCACGCGCACGCGTCCAAAATGACACAACTTTGGTCTTGCTTGCATGCACTAGCTGTAGCTAGAATTCGAACGAACCACAAGATGCATGAATGCATACATGCAGGGGGCGCAGGTGTGCCGAACCGTTCGTTATGCTGCGAAGTGAAATCGAATGATATACGCAAACCACGTTTGTGGGCATCAGAGTGGGGCTTTACACTGTGCGGTCAGCCAACGAAAACTCAAACAAATATATTGAATAAAAGGGCGAAGAAATCTAGCACTTTACCAGGAAAGAGGAGTTTACCAGGAGTCGCGCACGGGTAGAGACCGCAGTGTCTGCATGGGATAGCAGACTGTAATGCAGCTTATAGACTCAAGCGCAACCGAGCACAGAGCACAATCGTACTCGATCGTGCGCATAGTCGAGCATAATCGTGCATTTCTGTATATAGTATTATATATATATATATAATTATATATATGTGTATGTGTGTGTGCGTGCGTGCGTGTGTGTGTGTGTGTGTGTGTGTGTGTGTGTGTGTGTGTTTGTGTGCGTGTGTACGTGCGTGCGTGCGTGCGTGCGTGCGTGCGTGCGTGTAGAGTCATAGTGTATGTCATGTAGAGTATAGCCATGCATACAGAGGCAAAGAGTCAGGTAAGCAGTTGTAGTCGTGCAGATTCGCCTGGAGTCGAGTAATGCTTTCCACGTGCACCTCGTGCAAAGTCGCGGGTATGATCGTGTTACTTCGTGCATGGGGTTTTAGTCAGCCGTGGTTGTGTAAAATCGTTTACACGCCCTGCTCAATATCGTCCGTGGCTGCGAAACGTGACGTATTTGCAATATATATAGCGTGGTTAGTAGACTCTTGATATCGGCCATTTATTCGACGGTTTCTGTGTTGCTTTTGGTGTCGGCGCTCGCCCGATGAGCGACGGAGAAATTCCAAGCCGATGTCGTTGAATAATAATCAAATTCCTGTTGACAGTTTTCGCGTCTTGGAGCGTAGGCGCCGATACGCGAAACCGTGTCCGTTATATAGCACGATGAAAAACAGGATCGACACACTCGTACCGCAATCATCTCCTCTCCTCTCCTCTCCTCTCCTCTCCTCTCCTCTCCTCTCCTCTCCTCTCCTCTCCTCTCCTCGCAGGAGAGCGCATGAGGGAGAGCGAGAAGCAGAGGAGAGGGCAGGAGAGGAAGTAGCGAGAGGAGAGGACGAGGAGAGGAGAGGAGAGGAGAGGAGAGGAGAGGAGGAGGATCGAGGAAGGAGGATGAGGCAGAGGAGAGAGAGAGAGGGAGGAGAGGAGAGGTGAGGACGAGAGAGCGACGAGGAGCAGGTAGCAGGAGAGGAGAGGAGAGGAGGGAGAGGAGAGGCAGAGCGAGAGGATGAGTTCGAGGCGCACGCGCGAGGGGAGAGGAGAGAAGGTCGGAGGAGAGGAGAGGAGGAGGATGATGGAGGAGAGGAAGGGCGAGAGGAGAGGGAGAGCTGACGAGGGAGGAGGGAGAGGAACGGGAGAGGAGAGGAGAGGAGAGGGAGAGTGCAGAGGAAGTGAGAGGAGAGGAGATGGCAGAGGAGAGAGGAGGAGAGGAGAGGAGTAGGAGGGAGAGCGATGAGGAGGAGGAGGGGAGAGGGTCGGAGGCAAGGAGAGAGGGGAGAGCGGAGGAGAGGAGAGGATGAGGAGAGGAGAGGAGAGGAGGGGAGAGGAGGAGAAGAGAGGAGAGGAGAGGAGCAGGAGATGGGAGGAGAGTGAGATGGAGNACGGGAACGCCAAACGGTTACGTCACTGTCTGGCCACCGGTCAAGTACGGGACGGAGCTTACGTACATGGTACGACTGACCTAGTGGAGGGGGAACAAAAGCGTTGTGTATCACGGACTGGTCTTTATATCCTCGAGCGGGGTCGTTCCTTCGCAAGGTACTAGAACGTAAATACGATCACGCCGTCACGCGTGGCTTAATTAAAGAAGCACGCGGTGACATATATATTCGTGAGACATCCTACTCTTATGGATTGTAGCGATGTCAACACTGGTGTAGTATAGACAGTAGACGTGAAGAGCACGTGTCATTCTGCAGGCATACGCATGCACAACCTACGAGGAACTTGCAATGGCCATGCAGTAACACCGGCATACAACTGATTGTTTGTAGCGATATAGTGAGTTCCCTTGCGAGCAGACGAGCGTAAAGTTATGTCAATAAAAGCTAGCCACCGCATAATTCAAGTACACAAAATTTTTCAGTCACATAATATAGTCGCAGCTAAAATATCAAATGCTTTACGCTTACAGCCACATATCCGCCATTCGGGTAAACGAGTAGACAAAATATCGCACGATTATGGACAGCTACACGAGCGTAATTTTTTAAAATAATACTCCAGCGTTATTTGTGATGTTCTTAGATCAGGCCTTTTTAGAGACTTGCAGCATTTTTCTATCGGTAGAGGGCAGCAGTTAACTATCGGTTGGCTTCATTCGCTGATGTACGCATTCGCAACGATTTGTAACAAAACTCGACTGCAGGTGGCAGCACGATGGATATTAAGATTATATCTGACCATAGAACTTCAAATCTCGTTCCAGAGAGGCTAGGGCAAAGTCGAATATTTACTTGAGCATGTTAACCAATATGTTTTCTTTTTGTTTCATCTCCCGCACTTATCGTCCTTTGCTAATAATTTTAAGGCATCACCTATATGAATCAACATTAATCTTTAG
Source organism: Priapulus caudatus (assembly GCF_000485595.1). Taxonomy (NCBI): domain Eukaryota; kingdom Metazoa; phylum Priapulida; class Priapulimorpha; order Priapulimorphida; family Priapulidae; genus Priapulus; species Priapulus caudatus. The sequence goes on from NW_014578176.1 coordinate 79,813, forward strand.
GTTTATGACTGTACAACCCGTTACAGAGAATTAAAGACAAACATTGCGATTAATATAAATGAGGCATATCTTTCCGGGTTGCAATAAATTACGTTATAAATGCAAGCTGGTTATATTTGCGTTCCTTTGTAACCCAATGTAAATGCGAGGCATGTATGTGTGCGTTTGTGTGTGTGTGTGCGTGTGTGTGTGTGCGTGTGTATGCGCGCGCGCGTGTGTGCGTGTAGTTTACGTGTGTATGCGTGTATCTATGTGGCGTGTCCCCACCACCGCCACCACCATCACCACCACCACCACCAACACAACCACTACCACCGACCACAATAACAGCAATAATGTGTAGCCTGTGTAAAACTAAACTAATCGCAGTCATGAGAAAACAGTAAAAGTTTCTGGTGGCGCTAATTTTCTGAACCCATTATGTTCGTGTTCACGCAAACGTGCTTGCAAAACTAGCGGGCAAACGCCCCTATTCTAGGCGAGTCATGTGTAAACATACTTTGGTCGAGACGGTTTGTTTATTTTGTGTTTTGGTAATAATGGTAATAAAGCCTATAAATAGTGGTAGGCTCTTGTGAAAGCAGAAATAGCGATATTACCCATGACTTTAATAAATAACACATTTTAATGTATATAGCATATAATAATAGCAAACTGTCTTGTGTCATCTGTAGCTATTGTCACTCAAACTTCAAATTAACGTTGCTAATGTGCTCTGTTTGCTTCTTGTAATTCAAACTGTAAAACGTTCGAGATTTCACCTAACATTGGAGAAATAACAGGATTTTACGTACAGATCGATCACAACACGAACAACTTTCCCTCCGTGGTGGTTTCGGGAAAAATCTGACTTGTAATCAATTAGATTTGTATATAGGCGCACATGGAAGGACATCGATGGCGCAACAATAACGGAGATTGTCAAGCAAAGGTCGCGGTAAAAAGTTCTGATCGTGTGGCCAGGATGGTATGTAGACATGCTGCGTTTGGCTGCGGCAGTAGTTTCCCGTGTTGCCCCGCTACTTCGGTAGGCAACCTCGAACTCACGTCATCGCAATGTCAGAATCTATAGATGGAGCCACTAGCGCATGCACTCGCCAAGCGAAGTGTAAAACGCTGCAGGGTTTTTGTCCTTACAAAGTTCTTCTTTTCTTAACAGAGTTTCAAGTGTTTGTCTTCAAATGCGCAATGCGTGCTTATTATAAATTTATTAGCAACCGCGCACATCGCATCCACACACAGTTCCCGCTCTACGTAGCCTGTATAAGTGAATCGCACACTCACCGTGTTCGCAATCTTCACTACTGTGTGCCCATGGAGTCTATCCTAAAATGATACAGAAGCAGCCGCAAGGTCAATATAGACAGACGCTCTTGACCGTTCACGCACGTATGCGTTCCACTCGTTACTTTGATTAGGAACCGCGTTTTCCTTCTGTTACGAGCATCTCGCTTCTCCGACACACTGCGAGTTTTCACCCGCCCGTCCCCTGTTCCTAACCCTCTCGGTTAAGCAATTTCCTGCTGCACACGTTGGCGAAACCACGTGTCGGTTTTTTAGCACTTATTTGCTTTCACAAGGCGAGTGTAAAGACGCATGTTGACATAAAACAGTAGAGGAAAGATCACTATTGAAAGAAATAGCAGCCGGGTATATAGGGTAGGATAGAGAGAGAGAGAGAGAGAGAGAGAGAGAGAGAGAGAGAGAGAGAGAGAGAGAGAGACCAGGCACCAACACAACAGAGGATCGATACGCTCTCGCTGGCCTGCTTAAAACTTGTACTCGATCTAAAGCGATTCGGCGACGGAGTGCGCCTCTCGTCTGTAAACGCAAATTGAAATCACATGTCAGCTGGGGGAAGAAGCCGGCGAGCGGCGCGAGGAGGGACTCGGCCACGCCGACAGCTGCGAACACACACGCACATAGGCGGTTACCACCGCGATGGCGTGCCGATTGCTGCTATTGCACCACGGTCGCCGTCGGGCTCATAGGGTCTATGTGCCTCAGGGTACTGCCGGAACTTATTTGATATGGTTAGGGTTAGGATTAGGGTTAGGGTTAGGGTTAGGGTTCGGATTCGATATCGGGTTAGGGTTAGGCAGTAGGCGTAGGCGACTCCCTAGACTCGTTAGTGGAGTAGACGAGGTACGGTCCGGCATATTAAATAGTACCAGGGTACGTTCCGGTATACCGGACCGTACCCAGGGTACGTTCCGGCAGTACCCCGGAGAACATAGACCCTCTCAGCCGCAGTCGGTCGCGCGCACGCGAACAAATTTCTACATAACGCTATCATTTCGAGTATATATATGTATGTATATATATGTGTGTGTGTGCGTGCGTGCGTGCGGGCGTGCGTGCGTGCGCGTGTGTGTATGCGTGCATGCGTGCGTGCGTGTGTGTATGTATGTATGTACGTACGTATAAATGCACGTATGCGCGTTTGGTTTTTGACTGCGTGCGATTATATATATTAACCAGAGAGAAATTTGCATAATATATTCGGACAATGAATGCGTATGCTAGCTTTTATGGGGGTGTTTTCACAAAGTAAAACCCTACGGTAGCACGAGTTAACATCTGCCGTCGGTTCCAGTCATTTAGCAAATTGCGATCACGATGTAAATGAATGCAGCAATTATGAGGGTAGAATGAAAACTTAATCAGTTTCATATTTCACCACTGCAGGTCAAACATATTTATATTGATGCTAATGAATAACAGGAATTATTCGGACAGGACCACAGCCACCGCCACCGCCGCCGCCGCCGCCGCCGCCGCCGCCGCCACCGCCACCGCCGCCACCACCACCACCACCACCACCACCACCACCA
>NW_014578176.1:84838-99578 GCF_000485595.1 Priapulus caudatus
GCCACCCCCGGCGCGTACGCACATGCACGCAAATAGTGCGCACACGCACGCCGCTACCGCACGCACACACCGCAGCAAGACATACGCAAACGCACATGCCACACACACCACACACACACACACACACAACACACACACACCACACTCACACACAACACACACACCACACACACGCACACATCGTCCACGCATAGAGACACAAGCAAACGACACATGCGCACGCACACACACTCGGCGCGCGCGCGACGCACGCGCCACGAACGCACACGACGAAACTACATCACAACGCAAACACACACACACACACACACACAACACACAGCACACATGCACACAAACACACACAGCACACACAACACACACCACGCACCACACACACACCTACACACACACACACACACACACACACACACACACACACACACACACACACACACACACACACACACACACACACACACACACACACACACACACACACACACACACACACACACACACACACACACACACGCACACACACGCACACAAACGCACACACACAAACGCACGGAGATTATTCTTAGCGCGATTCTCCTCCTCGCCCTTGCGCTCGTAAGCATGCCTTCTATTTTTTCACGCGTTGATTCTTCCCGCTCGACTGCGTACATGCTCGCCTGTCTATCGTCTGCCATGCGGAAGCCCGCGCCAGCCAGCAGCCGGCTCATAGCGTGCACAGCTTCCAGTGTTGTTACACGGCCCAGATACGTGTTCGCCCCCATGAGTGTAAGAATGCGCGTGTGGTTGTGTGCGTGAACACACGCAGTCGAACATTGTCTCTGTCTTTCTCCTTCGCTCTTGCACCGCCGACGTATACCGATGACGGATTGCATAGACTGTTCTTCTTGTAACAGGTAGGCTTCGCGCAGCTATTTAAGGACACGTACATAGATAATACAGATAGGCCTATATATTATAGAGAGAGATACGTAGGATGTTTGGCAACAGCATACAGGCAGTTCTTGGTGGTGGCGGCGGGTGGGGAGGAGATATGGAGGGACGGGGTGCGAACAAACTGCAAGATTCACTCGAGTTGAGTGCCGGCCTGTACTTCCGCACCGTCGAAAAATCTACAGAGCCGTCGGGCGTTGAGTTAAAATGGCCGAAAGCAGCGTATACACGCGGGTTGTTTTTGCCCGATTTTTTCTTCGGGTTCTACTTGCGTTCTCTACGGGCGCGCGCGCGTGCCTACATGACCATTAGTTAGTTAACAAACAGTTTGCAGTGGTTGGGGATTTGGGCGCATGCATAACCTTTAAGCGAAATGCACACGTAGTAAGTATTTTATGTAGCTGCGGATAGCTGCGTGTGTGCTCGTGGGGGAGAGGAATCGATCGAATTGGAGATGAGAGTGAATTAGGATTTAATGAAATATTGATGCTAATATTGGAGCAGAAATCCGCACGTAATGACACGCAAAGCAATCGCTGTCTTACGCAAAATGTTGCATTGATTGAGTAACAGAAATAGCGTTTATTGAGGCTCTTTTTCTTTCATAATACGTTTGTTATTATGAAATAAAATGTTACGTACAGTTTCAATACGTCTATTGTTTAGTTGTGTCATTTTGTTATTTTTGTTTTCCACTAAAGTTGGTGATATACTTAATCACGCGCGAGTGTTGATAATAAAGCTACCATGATTGCGGCTTATTAACAAACCGGCTGTGATTTACACTTAACCGCTGGCTGATTATTTTGGTCGTAGACATGAACGTCGACGCCTAGTCTTCGGCCTTAACTTATAATACGTAACTGACGTGATATATATATATATACATACATATAATATATATTTAATAGATATAAATAATATTATATATATACGGAACGCGAGCAACGGTACGCGACGGGAACTTGTGATGAGCCAAACGGTACGTCAACTGCTGGCCCAGCCGTCAAGTACGGCAACGGAGCTTACGTACATTGGATACACTGACCTAGTGAGGGGCACAAAGCGTTGATGTATGCACTGACTGGTCTTTATATTCCTCGAGCGGGTCGTTCCTCTCGCAAGGTACTAGAACGTAAAATACGATCACGCCGTCACGCGTGGCTTAATTAAAAGAAGCATCGCGTCGACATATATATCGTGAGACATCGCTAGCCTATAGGATGTATCGATGTCAACACTTGGTATATAGACCAAAGTAACGAAGACACGTGTCATTTCTGACCAGCACTACGCATTGCATCAACACATACCAGGAACTTGCAATGCCATGCAAGTCAACACCGGCATACCAACCTGATTTGTATTGTAGCGATATAGTGATTCCCACTGCGAGCAGACGAGCGTAAAGTTATGTCATAAAAGCTAGCCACCAGCATAATTCAAGTACAGCAACAATTTTCATCACATAATATAGTCGCCAGCTAAAATATCAAAGGCTTACGCTTACAGCCAGCATATCCGCCATTCGGTAAACGAGAGATCAAAATTATCGTCACGATTATGGACAGCCTACACAGAGCGTAATTTTTTAAAATATATACTGCCAGCGTTATTTGTGATTTCTTACAGATCAGGCCTTTTAGAGACCTTGCAGCATTTTCTATCGTAGAGGCAGTCATTAAACTATCGGTTGTACTTCATTCGCTGATGCGCATTTTCGCAAGATTTAACAAAACTCAGACATGCAGTGACAGCCGATGGACTATTAAGATTATATCGACCATAGAACTTCAAATCTCGTCCAGAGAGGCTGGGCAAAGTCCGAAATATGTTAATGAGCATGGTTTAACCAATTAGTTTTCTTTTTGTTTCAATCTCCCCCACTTATCGTCCTTTGGCTAAAAATTTAAGGCATCACCTATAGAAATCAAACATTAATCTTGTAGTTTATGACTGTAACAGACCCGTTACAGAGAAATAAAGACAAAACATGCGATTAATCATAAAATAGGCATATCTTTCCGGGTTCAATAAATTACGTTAAAATGCAAGTGGTTTATATTTCGTTGCCTTGTAACCCAATGTAAATGCAGGCATGTGAGTGCTTGCGTTTGTGTTGTGGTGTGTGTTGTGGTGTGTGTGGTGTGTGTTGTGGTGTGTGTGTATGCGTGTGTGTGTGTTTGGGGTTCTGTGTGTTGTGTGCGTGTGTGTGTTGTTGTGTGTGTGTGTGTGGTGTGTGTGTGGTGTCGTGTGTGTGTGTGTGTTGTATATGTTCGTTGTGTGTTATGTATGTATATATAATATTTATATGTGTGTGTGTGTGTTTGTGTGTGTGTGTGTGTGTGGCGTGCGGGCGTGCGTCGTGTGCGTTCGTGCGCGCGCCGCTGTGTCGTGTGTATGTGTATGTGTGTGTAGTGTGTGGCGCTTCGTGTGTGTGTGCTTTGTGTGCGTTGTTGTGTTGTTGTGTGCGTGTGGTGTGCCGTGTGTGTCGTGTGCGTGGTGCGTGTGTTGTGTGTGTGTGTGTGTGTGTGTTGGTCGCGTTTGTTAATGTGTGATGTGTGTGTGTGTGTGTCCTCGCGTTGTGTGGGTGTGTGTGTGTGGTGTGGTGTGGTGTCTGCGTATGTGTGGTCGTGTGTGGGTTGTGTGTGTGTGTGTCTGCTTTTGGTGTGTGTAGTGTCTGCGTGGTGTGTGTGTTGTTGTGATGTTAGTTTGTGTGTGCGTGCGGTGTGTGTGTCGTGTGTGGTGTTGTGTAGAAGAGGGGGTGTTGTGTGTGTGTGGTGTGTGGTGTGTGTGTGCGTGTGTGCGTGCGTGCGCGCGCCAGCTTGTGTGTGTGTCCTGCGCGTGCTCGCTGTGTATGCGTTTGCGCACTAACCACGTTTCTTGCGCACAGTAGCAGACGTAATGCCCCGCCAGCCCCGCTGGCTGCCCAGCCTCATCCGTTGCTTAGTAACTGAGAATGTGTACTCCTATCATTTCCGTAATCAAATAACACGCACACATTAGGTCGGCTGACATTACGTAGCCATCATACCAGGAGCGTATAATGACAAATATATGTATTTGTCATTATACGCTCCTGATCATACATATATACTGCATAAGCTCTAGACTGAAATAGTCACATATTACTTATTCAAAGAGAAAGGGTCCACGATAGAAGCGCCCAGAAACAGATATAGAGGAACCAACGCAGCTGCCGGCCCCAGAAGCGAGAAACGGGAAAAGCGAATTGAAGACAAGATAGTCGGAGGGAGAAGGGGAGAGTGGGAGTAACTAAGAAAGTGGAAGATATGTGGATGGAAGGAAGGATGGATGGATGGGTGGCTTGATGTATGTATGTATGTATTTATGTATGTATGTATGTATGTAGTACAAGAGCTAAATACAAAATATGTATTCTCATATACGCCCTGATCAATACATAATACTCATAAGCTCTAGACTGAAATAGTCACATATTACTTATTCAAAGAGAAAGGGTCCACGATAGAAGCGACAGAACAGATATTAGAGGGAGACGGGCAGAGCGAGAACGGGGGTAAGAATGCGATTATGAAGACCCCAAGATTAGTCGAGAGGAGAAGGGAAGTGGAGAACTACAAACGAGTAAACGAGAAGTGTATCGTAGCTATGTATGATATGTATGTATGTATGTATGCTATGCTATGTATGTATGTATGTTAGTATGGTAATGTATGTATGTATGTATGTATGTATGTATGTAGTATGATATGTATGTAGTGTATGTATGTAGTATGTATGTATGTATGATGTATGTATGTATGTATGTAGTAGTATGTATGTTATGTATAATGTATGTATGTAGTATGTATGATTATTTATTATGTATGTAGTACGATGTATGTATGATGTATTATGTATGTATGTATGTACTGCTAGTATTATAGTATTAGTATGTATGATATTATGTATGTATATATGTATGTATGTAATGTATATATGTATGTATGTAGTATAGTAGTAGTATTATGTATGTACTGTATGTAGTTATGATGTATTATGTATATGGTAGTGTAGTATGTATTATGTATGATGTATGTATTTTATTATGGTATGTATGTATGTAGAGTATGTATGATGTATGTATGTATTATGTAATGTATGTACTGTATGTATGTAGTATTATTATGTATGATGGTAAATGCATACATGCATGCATGCATGCATGCCATGCATCATGCATGCATCATGTATGTATGTATGTAGTAGTATGTAATGATGTATGTATGTATGTATGTATGTATTAGTTATGTATGTAGTATGTATGTATGTATGTGACGATTTATTATTAGTTGCGTACGTGCTGCGTGCGTGCGTGCGTCGAGCGTTGGTTATGTTGTGGTCGTGCGTGCGGCGTGCGCGTGTTTTGTGTGTTGCGTACGGCGCGCGAGCGTCGATTGATGGATGATGGATGATGGATGGATAGATAAATGAATGTATGAAATGAATGAATGGACGAAATGACTGGTTGATGAGATATGAACGAGCACGCGAAAATAACTATAAATATATATATATAGATATAATATATATATAGAGAGAGGAGAGAAGAGAGATAGAGAGAAGAGAGGAAGAAAAGAGAGAGAGAGCGAGAGAGATAAGAATGGGAGGGAGTACAGAAGAGAGAGAGAAAAGAGAGAGAGAGAGAGAGAGAGAGAGAAAAGAGAGAGAGAGAGAGAAGAGACGAGAGAGAGAGAGAGAGAGCGAGAAAGAGAGAAAAGAAGAGAGACGATAGAGAGAGAGAGAGAGAGAGAGACAGAGAGAGAGAAGACCCATCACAATTCGCATTTCCGTTACTCGAGAGGCTTTTAGAACTTTACGCCTCTCATATATTTCCCGCATTCATAGACACACTGTGCTGCAGCTTGCATCCTCCGGATGCGTTACTGTTGCTAGGTAACATCATCACGGCGCGAAAATTCATTATTTCCTCGCAAGACGACGTCGCTGTACATTTATTGAAACGTATTGCCTCGCTTGGGTGCGCGTGTTCTAATGCGCATGCGCGCCGTCGTTAACTCGGCAACTCTCAGTCTGTAATGTGTTTTTTTTAAACGAGTGCCATTATCATGTTCTCGCAGGCTTCAGTCCACAATGATATGATTGTTTTCTCCGGCATTCGAATTTTTTAGTCACCTGCGCATTACTGCTTTTATGGGCGAAATGCGTCTCGCGAGCGCACGATTTTTCCAAACGACGCCATTACTGCGTACATTTTAGCTTGCACGGGAATTGCATCAAATGAGATCAATTAGTCGCTCTGCCGTATCTTCCGCGCCACACGAACGCACAGCAGCATTACGGCAATGTTGTAAACTATGCATGATAGCTTCTAATGATAGTAACTATGCATTAATGTCGTAGCGGCGTAATTGGAAGCCATGCATTTACGAGAGCCGCGGTGGCCAAACGTGGTGTAGTGTTATGACACAATACGATAGTGTCGCGCATTAGTCTTACTAAACTCTAACATCTACGAGCAGACGCGCGCTTACGGTCGCCTGCGTAACGCTACTCATCATGCAACACATGCAGCTGCATGCGTGTATAACGCTGCGATGTTATCACACGACGAATTTTCCATACGCGAGAAAAGGTTCCCATATGAGGTAACTATTCTCTATATCGCTCGCGTGAACTAACATTGCGTGACAGAGGTGTAGTCGTACCGAAGTTAGATCAAAGACATTTTAAATATTTAATGTAGTATAGAGTGACGAATAGTAGGAGTGAAACATCACGTGTAAGCCTCGTGTTTGTATTGTCGTTATTGATGGCAATGATGATGCTAATATACTGATCGACATGGTAACTGTAAAGGTGACAAAACCTGTGAAGGCAACAGAAATAGTTAACGTAAATTTAAAGTTAAAGGTAAGTGCGGGAGTATAATGTCAATTTCAACGATTGGCAATGTTAATATCAATGATGGCGTAAACGGTTGTAATGGCAATTTTAACGGCAATGGCTACGCCCACGGTTATGGCGCTGGCAACTTCTATCGCAAAGATGACATCCCTGAAACACTACGAGGGAAAAGGCGGAGGGGGCTCTGCCGCTGTAAAATACTTCAAATCTCTACCATTTGTCGGCCAGTTATTCTCGGCTGCGACGAGCAGCATTGAGCATTTATCGATCGATCAGCCGCACTCGGTTCCTTGCGCGGGAAACGTGCGTGCGTGTGCGTGTGCGTGTGCGTGCGCGTGCGTGGCTGACCCGAAGCGCCAATTCCAGCGAACATTCGCGGGCCGTCTGAATAGCAACTGCGCGCTGATAATAATGGGAATGTCGTAGCCGCCCGGCAGCCTGGTGGGCTGAAGAGGCCACAGGAGTGCTGCAGTCTGATCGAGCGGCGAAACCCTATAGTAAAAAGGTAGCCAATGTGAACTCTTAAATACGCATTTCACATTTGGTGGGGTTGAGGTTGGGTGGGTAGGTTTTGGGGGGAGGTCACATCGTATAGACTTAACAGTTCGAAGTGAGATGGGTGGGGGCATTCTGAAGATTATGTTCGGCAACCGCAGTGTCTTGGATTAGACGAATGCCGATGTAATATATATATCATAGACTCTCGCTCCGCTCGTTTCGTTTTCACGCGGAATGCACCCTACGTCACCCTCTCTCTCGCTCTTTCTCTCTCTATCTCTCTATCTCGCTCGCTCTCTCTCTCTATATCTATCTATCTCTCTTTTTCTCTTTCACTCTCTCACTCTCCCCTTTCTACCAAATCGTTCCACACAAAAATTCCATTTCGTCGACACCCTAATTTCGTTCTCTTAGTCTTTGTCACCCCTCCCCCCCCCATTCCCTTCCTCCCAGTTCTCTTTCCTCCTCTGTCTGACGTCATCTCCCTCGTGGTCTGTCACTTTATATCCTCCTCCATCCACAGTCTTGCTCATCACGTCTCATTATTTCACGGTCTGTACCTGGTGCACTCCCCATGTAAGATTGCTTTTTGCATGTTATTCGCAAATGCTTGCCTTCCTGCATACCATCTTCAGCTTTATTCTAGAAATTCTCTTAACGGTCGTATTTCCCTGGCGCCAATGCTTCCTTATCTCATCTGTCTGTAAAATCACGATCTGAGTTCGTTGTTACTCGTACTACTGAATGAGAATAAAATCTTCTTCGCTGTCTCCGTTCTATTACTAGAGTCGTCTACTTATGCTGAACCTATTAGCCTAAAACCCTTTTGCATGCATGGCTGATCGACGGCAATACCTAGCCATTTATCGTTATGTCTAACCACCGACAGTAGAACTGGTACGGTTAGCTAAACTTGAATACAACGCGATATACAACGGAAGTTGTGCACTGGTGCCATATTGGAACTAAATTCATCTGACAATTATCGTAAATTCTACATGGTTTTATACTATCATACAAATTCAAACTCAGAAGAGTTAATAACATATAAAATGCCTATGGAAACATGCGTGATATACTGTGTATTTACGCATATATCGTTCCATATTTTGGATCTAATTGTTGAATTAAAATGGCACCGTTTCACACCCCTGTATTTTATCAAGCCCCCTTAGTCAGGAGGAGACTGTTACGGCGGCATGGAGACATCGCCTTTAGCATCACTACCTAGCAATATCGACTCCCCTGAAATCCTCGGATATACATTCGGCTTCCAGTTAATCTCCAATAGTCCGACGAGCTACTTGCAATTACAACAACGGGGAATTGATGAATTTTACTGAATATATATATATATATATATATATAGGTTGGTTTATTTTGAGGCGGCTGTTTCTGAATTCCCGCCTATTGGCTGATTCCTGTTGACCACAAACCGTGCTCTTATATGCCACGATATCATAAATATTATCTCATAATCTAATAGCGTACTATAATAGCAATATTAATACTAATAGTAATAATAATAATAATAATAATAATAATAATTTGTGTGTTGTAATAACCCTGTGTTGCACTCCAGGGGCCCGTTGTTAGAAACAAAATTGGTCTTAACATAACTCGTAACATTTTCTATTTCTCGTAGACCGTTAGCAGAATTGTGTTCTCGTAATGTCATTAAGAAATTTGCTCGAATATTTCATTCTCGCAACTTTGTGATGTTTCTATCAACGGTCTACGAGAAAAGTAAAATGCTAAGAGTTATGTTAAGACGTAATTTAATTTGTTTTTGACACTAGGCGATTGTTTACTGGGAAGCTCGCTTCGAAAGCAATAGCTATAGGCTATACTAATTGACTACGTCACGAATTTTCTGGTGTATAGTTTTTTATATTTTGTTGCCATTTCTTTACATTAAAAGTAAGTACTAACGGGACTAAATGTATCGTCAAATTCTTACCTGATAAGATTGTTTCTCAACTAGTTAAAAATCTAAAAAACCTGGACGATTTGACATTATGATCCAGACATTAATTGCTTGCTATGGGCTATGTATGAGTCACGACTGTATGTTTACATCGAACAATAATAGAAAGTATAATACAGCAATTTAACCATAAAAAGTGAACAGAATTACTTACATTTTGTTTTTAACTTTACTATTTACGGTGACGTACACACCCGTAATTACATGTCACACACGTGTCAAGTTATTTACAATTTGTAAGATAACACTCGGTTTCGTTTGTAGAATGGAAAGTAAGGACTGCGAATAATATAATGAACGTTCCATGCTCTGTGTTCACGCAACCAGGGGGCGCTGCTATCGATGCCGCGTAAATCGAGATGATGACGAAGCGACTTTCTGGCGTAAAACTTGCGGCAGGGTCAACGATGAAAATTAATAAAATACCAGCAGATGAGGCCGCGTCGTGCTGCCTAACTTGCGCAGACAAATGATGATTTATCAAGCTCTCCTCGCGAGGTAGCATGAATTCAGACACGGCTACGGAGTAATACAGCAACGCTGCACGTAATCGAAGAACGACTGTGGCATTACTTACTCTTCCTTGCGACATTCAGAGTATGAACGTGCGTGGACGCACCACGCGTGCGTTTGTGCGTGCGTGCGCGGGCGCGTATGTACTCGAAGGAAATCGTGTAAATAGTCTGATGAAGATGAAAACAGTAACAGCTGGGGCAACGATGATATTACGTCTGGTGTGAATAGTCTGTGGGCTTATGTATAAAAAGCAAAATTTTGGGTAGATTCTTGGCACCCATGTTTAAACAACCCTAGAAACTCACTGATTAAGAAAAAATGGGTGCCAGTTTTTCCATTAACATTTAGGGCCGCCATTTTGAATTTCAAATTGGCCGCGTTTTTAAAGCGAATTTGTATGATTTTTTGGTATTCAACATTATTTTAAACGTATAATCGAAATGTCTCATAGAGTTTGGTAACCAAATGCATTATAGTTGAGACAACTTTTCATCTGAACTCTGTTTGCATGGGATAGAAACAGGTTTCGATGTTATTATCAAAAATATATATTAATCTTACACGCAATTTTTAAATTTTTTAAACGCAATCGGACTCTATTTTAGTTTTTAACTTTGTATGTCTAGTCAAGACACATATCTAATCAAGTCATAATTTTATAAATGTTTTAAATAATTTAAGGTCTTGACGACGCATGGCAAGAAGCAGATCTGTGACAGTACATGAATGTATCACAGATTTTAAATGGCAATCATTACAACAGAGCGATCGAAGCACACCAGTTAACTCTTCAGGCACTCTTCGATCTCTGGATGGAGAAATTCCTTGAGGATTAACCTGTTGTACGTGACGCCTTGGTAGCCAGCGTAAAGCAGCTGACTCAAGCATGCCGGGAAAAGACAGGCGTTGCAGAAGCGCACTAGGCATTCAAAATGGATATAGAATCCTTCAATCTTGAGAAACAGCTACGAGAGTTTGACGCTAGTCTTAGAGACAGATCCCATGTATAATGGCCTAGGATGTACATGCGCAAGTGATGACACTGTTACAGGTTCCAGATGGCTATACGGAAGGTAACTGCACCCTCTACTTGGATATCACTTGAGCATCTTTGTAAGTACTTCTTTGCATTGCCAGGCTAGATTATGCTCAAAACATTCCAGAGTTCATCGCACGCATGGATGCCAAATAAACCTCTAATCCAGAACTATGGCAGAGCTTCACTAATGGTGGTTTGCAGTGAATACCGCAACCGTATTCCATTCACACGAATTGGTGTTGATCAGGCGATGGAAACACCTCAACAAATCACGAAAGGCCAAGGAGGGATCTCTGGAATAACAACATCTCCAGCAACGCTCTTAAAGTTTTGTCTCACTGCTCCGGAGCTGGCATAACTTGCTGATGAGCCAGTACGAGACTTGTTGCTAACTACTAGCACAATTGCCCCACCACAGCATCATCAACTCTCTCAGTCAAAAATTGCTCGCAAGAACGCTCCATTGCTCAGCTAAAGTCAGTGTTAGCACCCTGCAAACTTAATTCCAAACGGAAACTGGTAGCGAGAACTCGGACTGCAGAGATTGCATATACAAATCATGTCAAAGGAGATCATCCCAGACGAAGTTCACGCAAAGTATGCCTATCAACAGAGGAGAATGGCATATAAGCTTACAAAACGTTTGTAAGAGGAACGCATCTGGAGTCGCAATTTGTGGACAAGATGACCAAAGTCAAGCAGAGACGATGGATGTCGGCTGCAAAAGACATTAAATTGAACACAGGGTCTGAGGTGTTGACCTTGAAGGCAACCACATCACTCTTTGCCAGACTGGCGGATTGCCCGCATCTCGAGAGTGTCGACTCTGGAAGAGGTGATTGGCATGCATGAGTTTGCCTACACACAAAGTTCTCATGGCACCGGATGGATCTATTCATCCCACTACAGACAAGAGCACGTGATAAGCTTCTGGAAGATTTGTGGCCAACGACATCAGTTCAAACTTCTGCACAGCCACCGAGTTTGAAGAAGGATTGAAGACGTGTCTTGTAGTTGATGGAATGGGAGTGGTACAGGAGTTGATGGCAATCAAGAATTTCAAGACTTGCAAAAAGCTTGCAACATCCTTCGTCACACTCATTGACTCAAAGGCTCGAGGATATTGCCAGTGCGAGTTATACTTTGATAACTACACCAATAAAGCATCAATGAAGAGAACAGACTAGAGAGGCGATGGAAAGGCAATGGTGGGGGTAACTAAATCCTACATAGTTCAAGACGCGGCGGCATCAAAGACAGAAAGATGTTCTCGCCCACAGCAAGCACAAAGGATTTCGCTAAACTCTCCTACTTTCCATCAGCTTATCCGCTACAGTACCGTCAAGGTCATCCTGCAACACTCAGGAAGTCATTACGAATTAATAATGTGAAATAATGCCCGGTGTCAGCACACAGGAAGAGGCGGACACTCTTATGATTTATCATGCTGTAGAAGTTGCGAACAACGGATTAATGTCCACCATATATTCTCAAGACACAGATGTGCTGCTTTTGGCTCTACGAAGAACGCGCGCACTACTTGGTCACCATTTCTGCGCTATCATGGGGACAAGCGAAATACGACGAAAAGTCTTACTACAGCCTATTTTTGACAAGCTTGGACCGGAGAAATCAGCGAGCTATTGATAAACTGGCATGCTCTCACAGGCTGCGATACGACAGGACATATCCAAAGAAAGGAAAGAAGGGATGCTTTGCAACTTTCCTGAAGGCAAGCACCACCATCCTGATAGCACTAGCTGGTCTTGGCGAAGGAGATGAACCGTCCGAAAAAGTTATACATGGCTGTGAAGAGTTTCTTTGCTCTCTTTCCTGTCCAAGTAGAGTCCACATTGGGCAAGCAAATATGGCTCAGATGGTTTTTTGTCAGCAACTCAAAGATGAACAAAGAGTTGACGAACTGCACCGACTCAGGGAGCATGGATTCAACATATCAGCCCGTGCCCATATCCAGGCTAATATCTGGCACCTGGATATGGTAATTGAAACCAACTTGTCTAGACCTCTGACCATTGGGGTGGCGAAACCTAGACAAAAAGCTACTGACGGTTCTTTCTCAGGTTGCACCAGCCCCGGTCTCAGTGCTGCAGCTCGTCAGGTGTAACTGTGAGAAATCAAAGTGTTCGCGAAGGTGCTCATGCAGAGGAAACAATGTGGTCTGTACCAAACTTTGGCAAATGTGGTGGGGAAGGCGGACAGCCTGTACAAACATTACACCACCAATGATTGGCGAAGATCTAGAAGATGATTGAAGCAATGACAACTAGTAACTCCTGATTCATACATGTAGCATTGTCGTATCTTTAAAAAATATCCATCTTAACTTATAAATTGAATTTTTAGTATTGAATTACATCTTCTACATTACTTCTTCTAAGTGTTTTGGAGGATGGTAAAGAGTGTTCCAATCATAAATACCTTGTTATTATTGGAATCCTCATATGGCCAACTGAAAACATATGGTTAGACACCAAAAAAATCTTCCAATGTCATTGGTAGCAAACGTATGGATTTACGTAGAAAAAGCCTAAAAATATCTGGTGGCCATCTTGGATTTTTGCTAATTTAGAGTATTTCGAGTGCTCTAATTTTGTTTCCAATGAATCTTTGATCCCTTTATATGAGTTTAAATGAAATAAGAATAATATTGTATGACATTTGAATGAATAGTTATGGTTAGTTGGCAATTATTAAAAAAGGAGATTTTCCGTGATGGCCATTTTGAAATTCAAAATGGAGGCCTAAAATGTTAATGGAAACTGGCACTCATTTTTTTCTTAATCAGTGAAGATTCTAGATGTGTTTAGACATGAGTGACAAGAATCTACCCAAAAAAATGACAAATCTGAAAATATTACATAAGCCATAGACTATGAATGCCCATTGATCCATCTCTCTCTTTCTCTCTTTCTCTCTCGTTCTCTCTTTCTCTCTCTTTCTCTCTCGTTCTCTCTTTCTCTCTCTTTCTCTTTCTCTAAATCTCTCCCTCATACTTTCTCTCTCTTTCTCTGTATCGCCTCCTATTTTCTCTCCCTTTCTCACTGTCTCCCGCTGTCTATCTATTTCTCTGTCTCTTTCTCTCTTGATTGCTCGCCACCGCTTTCTAGCCTTTTATCTATCTCTCTGGCTCGCTCTCCCTCTCTGGCGCGCTCTCTCCCTCTCTGGTGCGCTCTCTCTCCCGTGCTCGTTATCGCTGTCTTCTTCTCACTCTCACACGAGGTTCCGATCTAGCCAGACCCTACGTTATTTCGGGTCACAAATCCTCAGGTAGACTGACGTAGGTTAGCTAGACCACGGACAATGTTTTATTTCACCCGGTATATTATTATTATTATTATTATTATTATTATTATCATCATCACCATCATCATCATCATCATCATTATCATTGCTTTTTTTGGTTTCCTAGCGCATCCCTCAGACCCGTGACTCATAGAGTCGCGGTGAGTTAGTGACATCGTGATTGGCGTATTTACCTAAATCTCTATCACAACACCTGGTCGCGGCCGCTTCAGACCGCCCACGCGCGGGCGAGCCTACCCACGAGACACTTAACGTTTACAGATTGGATATGAGAAGTTCATGTGTCATACATATTAGAAAGTGTTAATAATGACAAATTGACATTAGTAACTGTTGTTGTTGTTGTAAATGTCATTGTCAGTTGTCATTATTAACCCCTGATATTAGGAGAAACGTGCGTGCGCTGAGCTCACCTTATCTCCATATAAGGTACATAGCAACGCTGCGTAGGTTGTATCAGGAGATGATCACAACATATCTGTTGTGATGAGCTTCTAGTCGCCACCATCATCATGCTGTGCAGTCAGCTGCAGTCATCCAGTCATCCAGTCATC
>NW_014578177.1:0-392 GCF_000485595.1 Priapulus caudatus
TATAAACTATAGTTGATGTTTTCTTGATCGAATCGTAACTGCTCCATGGTTTCGTTTATTGGTTCAAGGACGACCGAACAAACCGCGTATGCGATGCGGGAATTGACGTTGGAATTGACTTTGCGTGCGCTGATGTGTGGGAATATCACATAGGGATGCGATGTACAAACTTGCGGGTGATCGCAATGGCTTCATTTTACCAGCCCTAGAGTTCTGATCTCAATGATTAGCACGCACACACGGACATGTACGCACACGCACGCGCACGCACACGCACGCGCACGCGCACGCACACACACACTCACACACACACGCACACACGCACACACGCACGCACACGCACACACGCGCACACAAAAAACGCACACACGCACACACACACACACACGCAT
>NW_014578177.1:840-1406 GCF_000485595.1 Priapulus caudatus
ATATATATATATATATATAAATCGGTGAGTCGGCCTTTTTTTTTTTAAATTAAAAAATTAAAGAAACAGCTTATCTTATAGTTCGCCCGCTAGTTCGCCCGCTTCTTTATTTTCGCCGCTTTATTTTCGGCACGTTTGTTGTTCCATGACGTGCCGATTGTACGAAAGACGAAAATTAATTAACTAATTATCTTGCCTTTGATTTACGACTCCGACATTATATTATTGCCTATTGAAGAGCTGAATAATTGACCGTAAAAGTGACTTTATTGGCGGATTAAAGATTAAATGCCGACGTTATTAACTGTGAAAGGAATTAACAATGAATGCGATTGTCCTATCTGCCAGATGTACTCACCGACGTTTGCTATACTGTAGTGTAAAGACTGTACTTGAGATATTAGGCACACTATAGGTTTCACTGGGTTCCTCTAAGTCTCTCTAAGTCCATCTAGTAGTCTTTTGTGTTTTTCTTCTCCAAGACCCTCTAGCTCCCTCTCTCTCTCTCTCTCTCTCTCTCTCTCTCTCTCTCTCTCTCTCTCTCTCTCTCTCTCTCTCTCTCTCTC
>NW_014578177.1:2347-2902 GCF_000485595.1 Priapulus caudatus
GTGTGTGTGTGTGTGTGCGTGCGTGCGTGCGTGCGTGCGTGCGTGCGTGTGAGTTTGTCGCACGGGCAATTAATTTAACATTAATTTTATGTCATACAACAGTCGATCGCTTTTGGGAGAACAAACTATAGCGACATGACCCTGCTGACGTAGTAATATATTAACTGCATGTACTGGCACAGCTACGTCCGCTGTATTGAGGACATCTGGGAAATACATGGACAGAATAATTTCATTGAAAAATTGCTCTGCAATTTAATGAATATCCTGCTGCGGGCAATAAGAGAACAAGACGAGACAGGAATTCAGCGAATAACATGAATTATGTCATGTGCGTGAGTCACCACTGGTGCTTACTGAAACTATCATATGATTTCGAGCGCTGGTCGGATCGTGCGGCCAATACTCACGACGCTAGCCGAATTGACCAGAGGGTGCGATTGCCAATCAGCGTTGCCATATGGGAATTTAAAAACATTGCTTAGTACCGAATTAAGTGCCGCAAACTCTCTCTTTCTCTCTCTCTCTCTCTCTCTCTCTCTATCTCTCTCTCTA
>NW_014578177.1:2912-3547 GCF_000485595.1 Priapulus caudatus
CACACGCACGCACACACACACACACACACACACACACACACACACACACACACGCGCACACACACACACACACACACACACACGTCATGGGTATGATTTGCATTATTTACAGAGGGTTGTTTAATTATCTCTGGCCTCACCTAATCACATCACGCGTACACAGCCGTACACTGCCACACGACGTATATATATATATATATATATATATATATATATGACACGAATAAACTCAATGTCCTTACCTTCGCACACTGGTACACTCGCGTTATTGCACAGGGGAATCAGCCTCATACCCGACCTGTGTCTATATGGATGGAATTTGAGTGTGATATGATATGCGTATTGCATATGATATGCATTATATATAGGATATCTGCGTTTGTGTCAATAACGCTTCCCCTGAGCTTCTCACTGTCATGTGCGCATGCGCGGGGACGGTAAACAGTAGAACAGTCCGTAGTCTCTGGGGCAAGAGCAGGGAGAGCTTTAGCCCCTAAATTCTGAAGAAATAGAATATTAACAAATGTCAATAACCATGAACTAAGAATAAATCGTGTAGTCATCTGTAAAACCCCCTCCACACACACACCCTCCCCACCACACACCCACCCTTCCCCTCCACACACACACACACA
>NW_014578177.1:4300-6107 GCF_000485595.1 Priapulus caudatus
TATATATAGGATATCTGCGTTTGTGTCAATAACGCTTCCCCTGAGCTTCTCACTGTCATGTGCGCATGCGCAGGGACGGTAAACAGTAGAACAGTCCGTAGTCTCTGGGGCAAGAGCAGGGAGAGCTTTAGCCCCTAAATTCTGGAGAAAAATAATATTAAAGCCTAACAAATGTCAATAACCATGAACTAAGAATAAATCGTGTAGTCATCTGTAAAACCCTCCCCACACACACACCCACACATTACCCTCCACACCACACACACACCCTCCCCCACATACTCCCCCTCTCCACCACCACACACCCACACCCCACCACACACCCTCCCTCCCCCGCCACCCTGTGCACGTTCATTGAGAGCTGTCTCTCTTACGCGTCATCATTACTTAGTCACGGAATTCTAGCTTTCCTCTAGGAATTGGCGCAGGCTGCACCTTTTCCCTATAGACTCTATAGACTCCATAGACCTCTATAGACTCACAACTCTATTCGCGCATGCTAATATACTAGTATGGGGATGAACAGATAGTTATATATATGCTTATCTAAATCGATAATATCATCTCTGCCAACTGTAACATGTACACAATACTCTGTCCGTATGCACTTTCTCATTCGTCTACCCTCATCAACGTGCACGAATGTAATACCGAACTATGTACCCGAGAGTGAACTATTTCATCGTTTTCCTACGTTTTGATGCGATTGCCATAGACGTTTACGCCACATTTATGTCAATATTCTAAATTCTGATGCATTTATGTCCGCATCGGTCAGAAAATTAGGTTTTAATGCGAATTTATCACCGTTCTCTTTCGTTGTCGTATATCATGTTTATCTTGAAAGATTAAAAGCATTTAGTAGAAGCTTGCGTCGGGTTTCCGATCAGACATGAGAAAGAGTTGCCTCCGCTCCGCTCTGTTCGTAGAAGTATATAGAGTCTAACTAATATATTATTTATATGAATATTATGTAGTATATTAGTATGGTATGTCGTAGATCCTGTTTATCTTAAAAGATTAAAAGCATTTAGTAGAAGCAAGCGGCGTGCGTCCGACATCAGACATGAGAAAGAGTTGCCTCCGCTCCGCTCTGTTCGTAGAAATATATAGAGTCTAACTAATATATTATTTAGATGAATATTATGTAGTATATTAGTATGGTATGTCGTAGATCCTATTTATCTTGAACGATTAAACGCATTTAGTAGAAGCAAGCGGCGTGTGTCCGACATCAGACATGAGAAAGAGTTGCCTCCGCTTCGCTCTGTTTGTAGAAATATATATAGTCTAACTAATATATTATTTATATGAATATTATGTAGTATATTAGTATGGTATGTGGTAGATCCTGTTTATCTTGAACGATTAAAAGCATTTAGTAGAAGCAAGCGGCGTATGTCCGACATCAGACATGAGAAAGAGTTGCCTCCGCTTCTCTCTGCTCGTAGAAATATATAGAGTCTAACTAATATATTATTTATATGAATATTATGTAGTATGGTATCATCTTTCCGATCAGACATGAGAAGGAGCCGCCCCCGTTCAGCTATTTTTGCTACTGCTATTTACAATTTATATATATATATATATATATATATATATATACGATATATATATATACGACATATATATATATATTTATATATTCGGCGCGTGTCTTGCTGCTGCTGCTACTGCTGTGATGCACTTGCTTGCCCGCACAGTGCACCGTAATACCTTAACACACAATGCACCGTAATACCGTAACACACAGTGCACCACACACACACAGTGCACCGTAATACCGTAACACACAGTGCACCGT
>NW_014578177.1:6883-7155 GCF_000485595.1 Priapulus caudatus
ACACACAGTGCACCGTAATACCGTAACACACAGTGCACCGTAATACCGTAACACACAGTGCACCGTAATACCGTAACACACAGTGCACCGTAATACCGTAACACACAGTGCACCGTAATACCGTAACACACAGTGCACCACACACACACAGTGCACCGCTTACGGTATTACGGTGCAGACACAGTGCACCGTTGCACCGTAATACCGTAACACACAGTGCACCGAAATACCGTAACACACAGTGCACCGTAATACCGTAACACACAGTGCAC
>NW_014578177.1:10468-12149 GCF_000485595.1 Priapulus caudatus
TACAGATCTATCTAGATAGCTAGCTAGGTAGCTATATATATATATATATATATATATATTACTAACGAGCAGTATATCTATCTATCTATATATATACTTCACATCTATTCTATCTAGCTATTCTAACTTTACATCTAAGTTCACATTTGAACGAAATGCGAACCGCTGTGCATAATAACATCCTTCTGGTTTCTTTCCTCGGGTTTCTTTCTTTTGGTTTCTTTCTTCGACGACTGGAATCGATTCAAAGTGACAGACTCTCGTACCTCGCAAGGCATCTCGCGTATTTTGCGTATTTTTCTCATTTTCTTCGATCTTCGGCGAATTTCTCGTATTTCATCCACCGCGCATCGCCGAAGGGCAGCTGCTCATTTGCCGCGCGGCTTTCAGGTGGCCAGCGAATCGCTTAAACTAATCAGAACATCTTGATTAAGTGAGTGCAGAGAGTGAGAGAGAGGGAGAGCGGGGGGGGGGGAGTGCAGGGCGGGTAAAGAGAGGTTATATATAGAGATATGGATTTAAGCAGATCTACGTGTATACAGAGATACTCCGTAGTAACTGGGCAGACCCAGTGTAGAGTAAAGTAACTCTTACGAGCCTAGTATCTGAGATGTAATCTTTCGATCGCAAAAAAAAAACATATGCATCGGATTTATATAATTATATATATATATATAATATTAATATATATATATTAATATATATATTATATATGAGAGAGAGAGAAGAAGAGAGAGAGAGAGAGACTGAGAGCGAGCAGAGAGTAAGGAGAGAGAGACGGAGAGACGAGAGCAGAGAGAGAGAGAGTAGAGCAGCAGGGGAGGGATAGAGAGAGAGAGTGGAGAGAGAGAGAGAAGGATAGAGAGAGAGACGCGAGAGAGAGGAGGCCAAGAAAGAGACGAGAGCAGAGCAGAGAGAGAGAGAGAGAGAGAGAGAGCCAGATGAGAAAGAGAGAGAGATTCGAGAAGAGAGGGAGAGAGAGGGCAGAGCCGAGGAGAGAGGGAGGGAGAGAAAGAGGAGAGAGAGAGAGATGAGGAGATGAGGAAGAGGGAGTGAGAGAGAAAGAGAGCGAGTCGACCGAGAGAGAGGAGAGAGAGAGAGAAGGAGAGAAAGAGAGAGGGAGCGAGAGATGATGAAGATGAGAGAGAGAGAGACAAGAGAGCAGAGAGAGAGAGATGGGAGGCGTTACGGATTACGGTCCCAATCCTAAGAGTTCATAAATGTCATTTTCCGATCGAGGCTTCACAACCGCCCCGCCTTCGCACACTACAATGCTCACTCCAGTGAGCATATTTAGCATATCCAGTATCCCTACAATAGCTGTATATCAGTATCCCTACATAGCTGAATATCAGTACATAGCTGTATATCAGTATTACTACATAGCTGTATATCAGTATCCCTACATAGCTGTATATCAGTATCCCTACATAGCTGTATATCAGTATCTCTACATAGCTGTATATCAGTATCCCTACATAGCTGTATATCAGTATCCCTACATAGCTGTATATCAGTATCCCTGCATATAGCGTGACCGCGCGCACGTAGATTCATGCTGTCTTTATCATGGGCTGCAGTCTCTGGTGTGTGTGTGTGTGTGTGTGTGTGTGTGTGTGTGTGTGTGTGTGTGTGTGTGTGTGTGTGTGTGTGTGTGTGTGTGTGTGAGAGAGAGAGAGAG
>NW_014578177.1:14488-15995 GCF_000485595.1 Priapulus caudatus
TCTCTCTCTCTCTCTCTCTCTCTCTCTCTCTCTCTCTCTCTCTCTCTCTCTCTCTCTCTCTCGCTCTCTCTCTCTCTCGCTCTCTCTCTCTCTCGCCCTCTCTCTCTGTCTCTCTCTCTCTCTCTTTCTCTCTCTATCTCGCTCTCTGTCTTTGTAGCACCGTAGCACTGTACACCCGCAAGGCTGGCTTCATCAAACGCTTACCTACTGCACACAAAATTGACACTAACCCTCCATGAGACATCAGTCCCTTAGTTAGTTAGTTAGTTAGTTAGTTATAAGGTGTTCTGTTGATCAAACGGCGGCATGATCAAAACCGGTGCGGCAGTTCAAAGCACAACGATATAGCTAGAGCAGCCTCGGCTGTGGGATTCTATACAATCTAAGTTGTCACCAGGCAAGCGCAGTAGCAGTCTCGGAAGCAGTTGCTGTGTATGGCAAGCATTTTACATCATAATTCGAGAAACCAAGTTTCCTCGCACGAAATCAGGTTTCGTTCTCACAAAACCTAGTTTCTTGCTCAAGAAACTAAGATTTTATACAAAACCTATAATATCACTCAACACAATCATATTCCTTGTAATGCCTAGTACTTCTTTCTTAGTACAAGAACGGTAGGTGTCAGCACTATCTAATAGTTCTGACACCTAACCAATGTATGATTGGGTTGAGTATAAATACCAATTCCAGCTATAACTGCGGTTATAGGGCTAGACCAGGTTTCATGCCATGAAACCTAGTTTCGTGGCAAGAACCCTGGTTTCTTGAGCAAGAAACTAGGTTTCGTGAGCACGAAACCTGGTTTCGTGCGAGGAACCGTGGTTTCTCGAATTAGGATACAAATGGCGCGGCTGAAAGTGGGTTTCTTGCTGAAACCTAGGTTCTTGCTCCCAAAACCTAGTTTCTTGCTCAAGAAACTAAGATTCCAGCTATAACTGCGGTTATAGGGCTATAAACCAGGTTGCATGCCTTGAAACCTAGTTTCATGGCAAGCACCCTGGTTTCTTGAGCGAGAAACTAGGTTTTGTGAGCACGAAACTTGGTTTCTCGAATTATGATACAAAATGCTTGCCATAGCTGTGGATATACGACGAGGCTATACTACGCGTGTGTTAAAAACCGCGATGTGACGATTTCGAGCGACGTACTCGTGGCGCCCTCGCGTGGGGATAATAGTAATATTTTAAATAATGTGTTTTAGATTTCATTGTACCATGAACACATGTATTCGGAGACTTGTGTCCGTGACAGTAAGTACTAAACAGGGTTATCAGACATGATGTGAGGAAGATTAGAAGTTCTATAGGTGGTTGGAATTTTACGCAACGTACGGCTGGTAGGAGATGGTTGTAACTAGAGCAAGTGAAGCTTGTCAGAAAATACGCACGCACGCACGCAAGCACGCACGCACGCACGCACGCATGCAGACACGCACGCAAGCACGCACGCACGCATGCAGACACGCAAGCACGCACGCACGCAAGCACGAACGCACGCACACAAGCAC
>NW_014578177.1:16511-23740 GCF_000485595.1 Priapulus caudatus
CACACACACACACACACACACACACACACACACACACACACACACACACACACACACACACACACACACACGCACATATTATGTTACTGCACTTGGCATCGTATGCGCTGCAGCACTAACGCAACGTTAACTCTAGCGTTAAAAATCGTCCGAGTAACTATATATAGTGAGAACTGTTTACTTGTGGCAAGCAGCCCACCCAACGCGCGCGCACATAAACTTCGAAAGAATCTGTGCTTTTTGCGCTTCTACACTCATTATGACAACTCGCTCGCAGTATGGCTGGCCTATTCCATCCTAAATACTCGTCTGCTTTGTCTGCTTCGTATGCGCCTAAATGTGATACATGACCATACATGACAATACATGACCATGCATCCCTCTATGAGCACTTGAATATTTTGTACATCAGACATTAATACGGAAATAAAATTATTATTCGTGAAACTAGAAACAACCCCTAGATATATATATATAGATATATAATCTTAAAAATCTTGTTGAGATTATTGGAGAATTTTCGAAAAGTTGGAATCTTAAAATTAGGTAAATTTTCCAAAAACAAGATAATTTTCTTGAGTTCAAATATATTTTACAAGTAAGAAAAGGCTTTTTAGTAGTGTGGACATATCGGGATTCTTGACATAGCAGTAAACCTTAGAGTGAAACTCACCACTAGTTTATCGCTCATGTTCACGCAAGATTCCAGACCTGATAGTTAGTATAATGACCAAATCCCATTTTAAAACTACGCCTACGACTTTAAGTCCATCCTAAATATTCGTCCGGTTCGTCTGCGCCTATAATGTGATAATCAATTCCTTATGAGCACTTCAGTATTTTCATACGTAGATAAGAGGGAATTTCCCTATTATCTACTTCTGGTATTTTGTATATCGGTCATTTTGGTATTGCAGTAACCTTTAGAATGAAACCATATACTAGATTATCACCGTATTCATGTCTATCGAAAATATATCCGTGATCTTCCCATAAATCTATCCGTATCTATGTTCATCCAAATATTTTGAAGAGACGAAAACACCCGATAGCTAACAACTGACCAATTGATGATTAATTGACCAATTGAATTGACCAAAAGATGCTATTTTTAAATTAATTAGAATGTGACAATGCCGATAACCAGCGAATGATATACATGGTGACAAAAAACTCACAAGTCACAACACATTGAAAGTGTCGTGTGATTACGTGAAACCTTCTGTACGATCCCTGCCGTGTCCACCACCATAATATAACCAGACGTCAATAAGAAACAATTGTTTTGTATTCACTCCCGATACAACGCGGCTCCGCATTTTAAGCAATCGGATCCTTCTTTAACCTAATTACAAATCAAACTGAAAAATAAATAAAATAAAATAAAAAATAAAATAATCAAATAAATTTATTATATCGAATAATTTTTACCGTCGATTACAACATGGCTTCTTTTTATTATTATTAACTCGATAGACATCCCAGAATTATATCTCTATCTATTCATCTCTTCGGCTCGCTCGACCGGTGGCGACCTCCCTCGGCGAGCGTGTGCAGATAACGCCATTAGCAATAACAAAAAATATATGTACGTGAGCCGTTGTCAACAAACGCCGGCGTTGGAATTCCTGCCTGCGGGGCATTTTTAGCTCAACACGAGGTCAGTCGAACGCAGAGAGAGAGAGAGCAAGAAGGAAGCTTTTATGAGAAGGAAACGCTCGCAGATTTCATGGGCGACTCCTATGCAAGCAGTGGCGCTTCGTATGACGATGCCAACGGCGACAAACTTGAGGTGAGCTGCGAATGAAGTCAATAATCCACGCGACAACATACACGTTGTTGTTGTTGTTGTTGTTGTTGGTTGTTGTTGTTGTTGTTGTTGTGGGTGGTGGTGTGTGTGGTGTGTGGTGGTGGTGGTGTGCCGGTACCTCGGTGTTTGGCGTGTTGTAACCGAACATAGGTGTCGTAGAGTGTTATCTTATATTAAAGGCATATATAATTATGACATATATATATATATATTATATATCTTATTATATATTAAAAGGATAACTACCTGGCTTTACCCAAGCTAGGGTCACACCCCAATGGCTACGCTATAGCCCTGGACGTTTATTCCTTACGGACTGTCCAGTATAGAAGTAGAAGTAGAAGTAGAAGGAAGGTGTAATTATGCTGTTTGATTATATGCACTTTGGCCTGCAATGCGTTAAATGTTTTCGAGGTGCAGGTGAGCTGAGAGCGCTGTTGCTGTGTTGCTGCTGCGGTTGTTGTTTGTTTGTTGTTGTTGTTGTTGTTGTTGTTGTTGGTTTGATGATGATGTGATGATGATGTTGTGGGTTGTTGTGTGTCGGTGTTTACCGCGGTGTTTGGTCGACCGTGTTATTTAACTGCCTTACGTTCCGCTGGAGTAAACTCGTCGTTCCGTCAGTAAGCTTACTGTCTTGGCATCTATATTTGGAAGTTTGATGTGAGGTCGAGCTGAGGGAAAGAGAGAGAAGAGAGGAGGATCGAGATGAGAGAGAGAGAGAAAGAGAGGAGAGGGTAGAGTCTATGCTCTGGTTACACACGTGTTGGTTTTTTTACATGTTATAACCGACCGTAGGTGCTAATTATCATTAAGTAACTTGCCTTGGCTTATATGTTTAGAGAGGAGACTGAGAGCCTGTAAAGAAAACATCCTGTAATTTACGGCGGTTAAAGATAATACGTTCAACGTGTTTTACGTTTTCGAAACACGTGTTATTATATATATACTATATATATATATATATATATATATTATATATATAGATATATGGTCCAAACCTATTATCTACTATTCCCTAATTATCTGACTTGCTGATATATATACATATATATATTATATATATCAGAACTATTTATCTACTATTCCCCTATTATCTACTTCTGATA
Organism: Priapulus caudatus; assembly: GCF_000485595.1. NCBI lineage: Eukaryota > Metazoa > Priapulida > Priapulimorpha > Priapulimorphida > Priapulidae > Priapulus > Priapulus caudatus. The sequence continues at coordinate 19,428 of NW_014578177.1, forward strand.
TCATATATATATAGATATAATATAATATAGTGGATATATATATATATATATATATATAATATATATAATATATAATATATTTTTCGATGCCTCTCCTTCTTCCCGTTTCCTCTCACTCTTTCCCTTTCTCCTCTGCTGTCTTCCTTCTTTGCTTTCTCCTTCCCTTCTCTCTCTCTCTCTCTCTCTCTACGCTCTCGTCTCTCGCTCTCAAGCTCTTGCCTCTCGCCTCGGCACTCTCCCTCTCCTCTCTCACCATCTCTCTCTCTCTTACTCTCTGTCTCTTTTCCTTTTCTCTCTGCTCTCTCTCTCTCTCTCTCTCTCTCTCCCTCCCTCTCTCATTTGCTCTCTCTTTCATCTCTCTCTGCACGCACCACACCGGGCGAGTTTCACAGTGCATTGTGTGCTGTGTGGTGTGCTGTGTGTGTTGCTGCTGTGTGTGGATGTGTGTCGTGTGTGCCCTGTGTTTGTGTTTGCTCGCCTGTGTGTGTGTGTGCGTGCGTTGGCGTGCCTGCAGTCGCGTCGCGCTGCGTGCGTCGCGTCGCGTTGGCGCGCGCGCGCCGTGTGGCCTGTGTGTGTGTGACGTTGTGTGTGTGCTGTGTGTGTGTGTGGTCGGCTGTGTGCTGTGTGGCTGTGCCTGTGTGTGTTGTCAGAGCATGAATATTTCTCAAACGGCCACAGCGACGCTCTACTGTTGACAATCGACAGTGGACGTCATCGCCCGCCAATCGAAAATCCGCCCGCGAATAGAATCGAACGATGCGGGGTGAGCCATGAGGATGAGACGTGGGGAGGAGGAGAGGAAGAGGGAGGGAGGAGGAGGAGGAGGAGGAGGAGGAGGAGGAGGAAGGAGGAGGAAGAGGAGGAGAGGGCAGAAGGAAAAGTAAAGAGGAGAGGAGAGGAAGGGGACGGAGGAGGAGGAGGAGGAGGAGGAGGAGGAGGGGAGGAGTATGAGAGGAGGAGGAGGAGTAGGAGAAGAAAGAGGAGGAAGAGAGGCAGGGGGAGGAGGAGGATAGGAAGGAAGAACAGGAGGAGGAGGATAAGAGAAGAAGGAGGAAGAGGAGGAGGAGGGGAGGGGGAAGAGGAGGAGAAAGAGGAAGAGGAAGAGGAAGAGGAGGAGAAGATGAGGAGGGGGAGGAAGAGGAGGAAGAGGAGGCAGAGGAGGATCAGAAGTAGGAAGGGGAGGAGGGATAAAGAGGAGGAGGAGGAGGAGGAGGAAGAGGAGGGATGAAGAGGAGGAGGAAGAGGAAGAGGAAGAGGAAGAGGAAGAGGAAGAGGAGGAGGAGGAGGAGAGGGAGAGATGGCGTGAGATAAGAGAGTGAGGGGGTTGGAGCAGAACGCGCGTGAGGTAAGAGAGAGAAAGATGGGGGCAGAGAGGGTGGGGAGGGGGGAGAGAGGGAGACAGAGAGCGGGAAAGTGTGTGCGTGCGTGCGTGTGTGGCGTTGTGTGTGTGTGTGTGTATGTATGTGGCACTATGTGCGTGCCTGTCTGTCTGTATGTGTGTGTGTGTGCGTGCCTGTCTGTATGTATGTATGTGTTTGTGTCTGTATGTATGTGTGGGTGCGTGCTTGTCTGTATGTATGTGCGTGTCTGTCTGTCTGAATGTGCGTGCCTGTCTGTCTGTATGTGCGTGCCTGTCTGTCTGTATGTGTGTGTGTGTTTGTATGTATGTGTGTGTGCGTGCCTGTCTGTATACGTGTGTGCGTGCCTGTCTGTCTGTATGTGTGTGCCTATACGTACGTGTGTATGCGTCTACTCGTGCGTGTGTGTGGCCGTGTATGCGGGGTGAGGTTACCCCCCCCCCCCCTACGCACACACACACAGCAGCGCTCGGTATGCATCGACCCTCTATATACGTACTGAGTGTTTGGACAGCAGTCTAGAAACATGGATACCGCAGAGAACCATCGATAGGGGAAACAAAATCGCAGACACACCGTGGAAACAAATATTGAAAAGAGAAGCGAAACCGAGATAGAGAGAGAGGTTAACGCACACCCGGGAGGTATCGAGGCGAAACAATATAGGAGACTCATCAGAGAAACAAATATTGAAAATGGCCGCGAAGCTAAAATAGGAGATGGGTGAGTTAGAGCTATACAGTGGCAGACAACGAGGAAAACGAAAAAGTAGATTCATCGCGGAAATAAATATTGAAAAAAGAAGCGAAATTAATAGAGAGAGATTAAAGATATTAAACTAAATATATTAAAATTATATTAAAATATATTATATATTATTATATTATTATTATATATATTATTATATTATTATTTATATATATTATATATTATTATATATTACATAAAAAATATATATAAAAAATATATTAAAATCAAAGAGATTAAACTAAGATAGAGAGAGAGGTTGACGGACACCGGGAGATATTGAGGGGAAACAATATAGGATAGTCAACGGAGAAACAAATATTAAAAATAGACGCGAAGCTAAAATAGCGGATGTTTAGAGTTAGACCTAGAGAGGCAGACAACGAGGGAAACGAAAAAGCAGATTCGATGGAGAAACAAATATATAAAAAGAGAAACAAAGCTAAATCCTAGCGCAGACTTGCGACTTTTCCATGCAACTCGGCTGCGGTTCTAGAATCGCAGTCGAAATTGCTGTGAAATCGCTATGTCTGCGGTACCGCAACATAGGTGTGCAATAGATATAGGGTGCAACTGCAACTCGTAGCGATTCTGGTCGCTTGCAACGAGTTGCAAGAAATCAAACTGGTTTGATTTTCAGCAACTCGTCGCTCCCAATCGCTCCAAAATCGCTTCGAAATCGCATGTGTGCGGGTAGACAGCGACTTGCATGCGCACGCACATAATATAGGAGACTAGGCAGGGAAACAAATTTTGAAAATGACTGCGAAGCTAAAATAGAGAGAGGTTGAGATACTGTTATTTAGACGCAACAGCGGCAGACAACGAAGGGAAACGAAACAGCAGACTCGACAGGGAAACACATATTGAAAATGGCTGCGAAGCTAAAATAGGAGATGGGCGAGTTAGACCAACAGCGGCAGGCGTCGAAGGAAAACGAAACAGCAGATTCGATGGGGAAACTAATATTAAAAATGGCCGCGAAGTTAAAATAGAGATGGGCGATTCCGGACCGGAAGCTGTACCTACAACCGATATCCAAACTATTTGCACTTGTTATTAGTTACTTGTTATATATATCATATATTATATTATATATTGTACATATCAAGAGCGTATTAAGAAGGTTATCATACATATATATATATATATATATCGTTTCCCTTCTTAATACGCTCTTTGTAGCATATATATATATATATTATATATATTATATATACATATATATATAAATAGATTATATATAGTATATATATATATCAGGAGCGTATAATGACAAATACGCTCCTGTCATTATATACGTCTTGTCATTGTAGGTATTATACGTAGGTATATATATAGTAGCGTACGTAGGTATATATTATTAGGTCATTATACGTCCTGTCATTATACGCTCCTGTCATTATACGCTCCTGTCAAATATAAAATTTGTCATTACGACTACTGATATAAATTAATATATATATATATATATCTATATATATTATATATAATAGCATAGATACACGGCGTTGTATGAGTAAGAAATTGAAGAAATTGGTTTGCTAGCTATCTAGATCGCTTCCTTCTACATGTGCATGGTGACCGCCGACCGCGCCAGTATAGTTAGTTATACAGAGTGTATAAGACAGCTATAACTGCGGCCTCTGAGCATGTGCGTCACGAGCACTGCATATATAACCAGGTAACTCTCGTTACTTTAAATGTAGTGCATTTTTAGCGTGAAAACGTCGAATAAACACGTACATATATATTATCAAAAGTATATAGGTCCTCTTTAGTTCAAAAGTCTTGTAAAGATCAATTTTCAAGATAAATAGAAGAAATCTCTCGTTTCGTGCTCGTGATATTATTAAACCGTATGCTAATATACTTTCCAAATTAATGTTTACAGTTTGCATTTATAACAAAGACCGACTCAAATTTATCTGCACGCGCGTGTGCGTGCGTATGAGCGTACGTGCGTGTATGACGTATGTAGGTGCGTACGTGCGTGCATGATGTATGTAGGTGCGTACGTGCGTGTATGGTGTATGTAGGGGCGTACGTGCATGTATGACGTATGTAGGTGCGTACGTGCATGTATGACGTATGTAGGTGCGTACGTGCGTGTATGACGTATGTAGGTGCGTACGTGCATGTATGACGTATGTAGGTGCGTACGTGCGTGTATGACGTATGTAGGTGCGAGCGGGCGTGTATGACGTA
>NW_014578177.1:24049-24464 GCF_000485595.1 Priapulus caudatus
AAAGGAGAATATGTGTTACGTAGCCTTCTAACCTCTGCGTATGTGCGTATGTAGTGCCGGCGGGCGTTGCGTCCTCACTCCTATCGTGTGATCCCTCGCAGGGGTGCTTACCGCGCTGCGTTCCCGGTGTGACAGTGCTATGGCGCCTTTATCCTAGGGTTTGGCCGCCCGTCGTACGTGCGTGTATGACGTATGTAGGTGCGTACGTGCGTGTATGACGTATGTAGGTGCGTACGTGCGTGTATGACGTATGTAGGTGCGTACGTGCGTGCACGGTGTATGTAGGTGCGTACGTGCGTGTATGACGTATGTAGGTGCGTACGTGCGTGTATGACGTATGTAGGTGCGTACGTGCGTGTATGACGTATGTAGGTGCGTACGTGCGTGTATGACGTATGTAGGTGCGTACGTGCGT
>NW_014578177.1:26219-32362 GCF_000485595.1 Priapulus caudatus
GTATGTAGGTGCGTACGTGCGTGTATGACGTATGTAGGTGCGTACGTGCGTGTATGACGTAAGTAGGTGCGTACGTGCGCGCATGGCGTATGCAAGTGCACGCATGCATAGATGATGTGCGATTTTTATTTCACACATTTTATATGACCTCTACATTTCATCTTCGATTAAGTTTCGAATGATGACTGAATATCGCTCTGCGAGAGCGTATCACGAACGAACACCAACAATCTGCTTCTTTGAGAAGATGCACATAGAGTGGCGGAAGCTGAGAAATAAGTTCTATACAATCAGAATCGGAAGCCATGCTGTGTCATCTTATTGTACAGTTTGCTTTTGGGAGCCGAGCGTGTTTTTCATCCATGAAAACGTTGCTTGAATATTATAGTAACGTCATTCTATTACACAATTATCTTTTTCGACGACCATATTGGAACTATTTGATATATTTTATATTGGATATGACTGCTATTTTGGAAACAGATCGGGTTTTCATCCATGGAAACGTTGCTGCATGCTAGCGACGCCATGGCTGAGAGCGTTTCATCCGTGTTTTCACAAATCGTTTAACTAAATATTTTCAACGGTTACGTATACAAATCGCACGCGATTATTGGTGAGATCTTGGAGTAATCATTCTGACTGTATCATTCTGACTAATCATTCAGAATGAATACTCCAAGGTATGACGATATTTTACGATTCTGCAAGCGCACAATGGGAAAGAATTATTGTTGTTCATGTACCGCAGAAAATCTTAAGCTACATCGCTTCGCAGTTCCCCCATAATTGAGTTCGGTAAAAGTCGTCGTATCCGAGATCCATTTATCCGGGATCACATCCGGGATTCATCGCTTCCGGGATTCATCCACGAACCCTATTCGAAAATCCGAGCGGCCGAAAGATTACAACGGTTTCCGCGTTTTTGTATGTATATATATATATATATATTTATATTTATATGTATATATGTTTATATATATATACACAGGCGCAGCGCCCTTGAAGCTCTCTGGAGCGACGCTGCGTTCGTGGTAGCGGAATGTGGAGCGAGTGTCTGTATAGTTTGCTTGTGTACACAAGCTTCTCTTGCGGGTTGTTACTGCGTGCGGTGGTTGTTTCTGGCTCGCGTGGTGCGGCTCTGGTTGAGCGCGCTGAAAGATCCAGTAGCAAGCTAGAGAATTTATAGGTTGCCACGGACCACCGAGCCTGTCGATGAGATGCTCAGATGGCTGGTATGGAGGAGGAGGAGGAGGGGAAGAGGGGTAGAGGCTACAGTAGGTGCAACTGGGCCGGCATGGCCAGGAAGTGTCTCTCCTGAAAATCGAAAATTCCGTAACAAAAAGTACAGTTCAATTTCGAGTTAAAAAAAAATTTGACCCCATTTTTCCATTTCTTGTGTTTTTCATATTTTCATTTATTCATCTAGTTTTCAAAATCGAAATTTTTGAAAATTGTATATTTTCATTCTCTCTCCAATTTTGGTTAGTTAAAAAATTATTTATTTAAATTGTAAAGTTTCTAATATCAAATTTAGAATAAGTTTTTTTTGGCTTTCGTAGAAAACGTGTGATGGTTTCTGATGCTTACAATCAGATTGATGCCAATGGCTTAATTATGATCTGTATTAGGATGATATATAATAATATGGTGACGCACTCTTACCAATAAATGTCATTAAGTTTGGAGAAAACATTCATTTTCTAATTCTGAAAAAAACGGGATAAAAAAACATGTCTAAATGCAATGTGAAATTTTGTTTACAACCTATGACCAACTTGACAAACAACCTCACACATGCATACAAACATGCATTTGCACCAAAAAAATACACAAATAACACACACCACACCACACATCACACACCACACACACAAACACACACAACGACACACCACAACACCACATGACATACAGCGCAACACACACAGCACCCGCTGCGCAACACACATCACTACACATACAACACACACACTACACACGGCACACACACCACACCGGTTGCACAAAACACAGTACAGACATCACACACACAAACTCGCACCACACACACACACATTTGTATCACAATCACACACACACCAGACCACAAACGCAAACACATACACACACCCACACACACAATGTTCATACAAATCATACTACACACACACAATCACGCGCGCGCACACAACATACACATACACACACACACACACACACACATCGCACCACACCACGCACACACAATCAAAACAACATAACACACACACAACACACACACACACACAACACACACACACACACAAAACACACAACACACACACACAAACGCAAAACACATACACAAACAGACACACACATCACCATACAAACAAGTTTTTAGTGTCACACATCACACACAAACACACACACACAACACATACACAAACACACACACACACATCCCGCACATACACCACACATACACACACAACACACACAATCACACAGCAAACACACACACACACACACACACATCACACACACACACACACACACACCGCGCGCATCGCGCGCACACACATCAGAAACCATACTGGGTTATCGTACGAGTCGCATTGGATCAATTTTTAACGTACTTGATCATACATAATGCATTTGCTCACAACAACCTAATCAAGGTAATTGCAAATTGCGAAATACACAACTGAAGAAAGAGTGTGCGAATTATTCGCTATGCTTTGCCTCGATCAGAAGCCACATCTAAGCCTTACTTATACTAATGTCTTTGTGATTACTAGGGTAGCATTGGTCAACAATTTGATCTGATGATTTCATTCAGACATAACGCGCATGCGCTTGCCTCATTACAAACGTTATGGCACATAATGTTAATATCCAAAAGCTGTCCACTGTTATGTATGGGAATCTACTCCCGAATAAATACGTCCAGCCTCCCGCCTTCACACAGCCGGTAGTGCAGTGATCTGCCTCTCGTAGAGACGGTCCTGCTTCGTCCTTCAAACAGTCCCGCCCATCGAGCGCACACAATACACACAGTGAAAAACTTGCGGCCCCTTTCATTGGTACAAATGGTAAGCCACGGAGCTAATTGCATTCGTGTCACGGATGTGAACTCTGCGGATGCACGAACGCGTGATTAAACTTAAATTATCAATCACTAATCATAATTAACCTCAGCTGAATATGATTAAGTTAATCATAACTTATATAACAAATCTGTTTTACTAAGGCGTTTAAGTAATATTAACGTAATCACATAATTAGCCGAATTAAACATGAAATATACACTGTAATTACAAAATGGCGAACAGCCAGGGTGGCGGCCGGGAACAACGCCAAAAATATCTGAAAATTCGTACATGAAAAGAACTAAATTACTACAGAAATCTTAGATAATTTAAATTTCCTTTGGGAAAAAAATTGAATTAAAAATTCCAATTGAAAAATTGCAGCGTACCTTAATATACCTAGTACAAGACCTACATACAACTACTAGTACTAGCAACTAAATATCGATTATAGATTCTAATCATGCTCCTGAGTAAATTAAATATTGTGATTACTTAATCATGATTAAAGTTAATTACCTTCGTGAAACGAGTCACCTATCAATAATAAGGAAGTTAACAGTGATTATTATTAATCCATGATAAGGACTTAATACGCTTCGTGAAACCGGCCCCCTGGTACAAGAAACACGATAAGGCTAGCGATTGCGAGCCCCAACTAAATATTGACGAGATTAAGATAAATGTTTAAATACGATAGCTGTTTATGTGTTGGGTGTGTGTGTGTGTGTGTGTGTTGTGTGTGTGTGTGTGTTGCGTGTATGTCGTGTGTGTGTGTGTGTGTTTTTGTGTTTGTGTGTGTTGGTGTATGTGTGTGTGTGTGTGATGTGTTTGTGTGCGAGCGTTACCACTTCATTTGATAGTTCGTCAGCTGCCGCGATGGCTTTTGAGTCTATACGACCTCACACTTCTGGGTCACTACCACACACACACAGGCTTTCACACAACACAAACACACACCACACACACCAGCACATCACACACACACACACACAGACACACACAACACACACACGCACGCACACACACAGTTTCACACACACACACACACACACACAACTATCACATTCAACACACACACACTCCACACAACACACACACACACATGGCGCACATACACACACACACGTGAACAACCGGATTGATCAAGTTACGCCGCTACTCGAATACTGGCAACATTTAATTATTGATACGCATCCGTGTCAACAACTCCGGCTGCCGATGATGACGTCACGGCTTTGTGCGCTGCACTCACGTTAATAGAGAATTAAAAATGACACGCTGCGCATATATGCTGCATTTGTGTGGTAATGGAAGAAGCATATAGATATAAGAAGCATAGATATCGTAGATGATGATAGAATGATAATAAGAAGAATGGTAAAATACGTGATAATAACAAAAACTTCTTGTGGAACGACGTAGCGGGTACAGAAAATTGGAAAGTTTGTTGGTTAAAAATTAGATTGTTTCGTAAGAAAATTACGACATTGTTTGCATTTTATCTATAGAGTCATCCATTCATTTACTCCTCACCTCACCCTCACCCCACCCCCATTCCCTTTATACCTCCACGCCACCCATTCACGGTCACATTCATCCCACCCTACCCTTATTATTATTATTATTATTATTATTATTATTATTATTAAATCTTTATTGCATGTAATTCAGATACACCACATACTTAGATATATACTGTATATCAGATAGACCATATGTACTGACAACAGTTTTTTTTCATGGAGAAAAAATCTGATAAATGCAATAGTATTGAGTAGTTAAAATGATAACATTTCCGAGTGATACAGTACAAACAATGCGATACAACATGAAGAAAAAATATACACAAATAAACTCTGCATAATCTGTACCCTCACCCCACTCATCCTCACACCCACACATCCTTTACACACACACCTACATCTTTTCACCCACACCCCCTCTATTCCACCCCTCAACATCCACAGTCACCCCATCCATCTCCACCCACCGCAGGGTGGGGCGGGGGTGTCCTGTTGGTTGCGAATTCATGTGACACCCAGTAGAACACTCGTGTTCACGAAACTTGTCTTTCTCTTCTCAGTGCATTTTGCCAACATGTCCAATTGAAGTCGGTAACTTTTCGTGAGCCTCGTAAAAAAAGAGTCTTTTTTTAACAAAATTATTTATAGCAGCATTTCATTGGGAAATTCTATCGTGTATCTTACGATGACAATACAGAGGGAAATCTTACCTGCAGGGATCACGTGACGGATGAGGTTTTAACCCAGGTTTTATAGTTGAGGGTCAATATGCACATGTTTAGGGTAAATTTCCAAATCTGTGGTGAGCGTGTGCGGAGACGAGCAATCGTAATTTCTGCTGGTTTATGGGAGCCGTTCAGTGACGTAGCGACGATTTTTTAACAGGGGGGCCAAAAACAGCGAACTGCGCAAAATGGTGGATGACTTATTATTTTAATGGTTCCTCCGCCTCCCTCTCCACACCCTACGTTCCCCCACCTCTCAGCTCTGCAATCTTTGTTTCAGGTGCCATGCATAAAGGCGAAATATTTGTTCGTTGTTCTCTGCTACCAAGATATATAAAAGGAGGGGGTGAAAACAGGCGGGAGGTATGGGGGTTCTCCCCCAATTTTTTTTTAAAATGTAGATCGCAGGAGATGGTATTTGAGGCACGTTTGAGTACATGTACAGCCTTCATTCTGACTAGGACAATTCTCTTTTTAGTAGAACAATTCTTTTTTTTTTTTACTTTCGGATCAACAGAGGGGCCATGACCCCCTTTGGCCCACCCTAACTAAGCCACTGGAGCCGTTGTAATGGCTTACTAGTTTTAGCAAGATTGAGTCGCATTCGTAGAATTGTATAGAGACCCAGAGAGTCAGACTGTCTAACTAGTAGGCCTATAATTATTATTTCTATGCATCCATTGTTTAAGTACCTACTAGATTTGGCATCTTCCTTCCAGATGCCTATTGTAAAACCACATTTTAAATTGTATTGTAATTTTGATTTAGTTATTATTATAGCCTTAGTAATACTTTAGAAACGTTTAATATCTTTTTTTAATTTTTTAACGTTGTAAATA
>NW_014578177.1:33231-34394 GCF_000485595.1 Priapulus caudatus
CGTGCGTGCGTGTGTGTGCGCGCGCGCGCGTGTGTGTGTGTGTGTGTGTGTGTGTGTGTGTGTGTGTGTGTGTGTGTGTGTGTGTGTGTGTGTGTGTGTGTGTGTGTGTGTGTGTGTGTGTGTTTGTGTGACGTATGCGGTACCACACATGACCGCTAGGGGGAGCGAACGTCCATCACTATATTGTGATTTATCAATGTTTATTTAAACCTCGTGTAAAACTACACCGCAAATCTAGATTTAGTTTTAAACGCACACAAGCAGAAACTAGTTTAATATGGCTACAAACTGTGTTTCTAGCAGGTGCTTTACCAGCGTATACTATATCTTAATCCGGTTCACTATTTTGTGTGTGATGTATATAAATATAACATCTGCTATCATTCGCTTTACTAATTTAAACTTAAGTAAAAACTTCCAGTTTTACTTCGCATAACTTGTTAATGATGTTTAGACCCGTGATCAATGACATTTATTGGTCTGTGAAATACATGACGTTTTTATGTTTTTTTTCATGCTCGGCTGGATCGCGTTCCAATGGTTATCAAATTACACGTATAGGTAAGTGACAGCTCTTCTATTTACATCATATAATCTACATGTTTTTTATGATTTAGGTAAGTGATATTATGATTCGTCCATTTACGTCCTGTATATCCAATTACAAGGATCTCCAAGAACGTGTTTTTCTTAGCAAAATCTATACTGCAATGGCGGTCATTTTGCTTTTCACATTGGAGCGTCAAAGGTTGTAACCTGAGTCAGGAATACACGCCTTTCAGATTCAGTGCACAGAGCGACGTTTAACGTATATATACATGTATGTGTACGCACAAACACCTGTGACAAACATATTACCATCATTTCTGTCCGCCATTATCGTTAATGGAAAACATGGATGAAAGTAACTAGACTACATTATATCAGGAGTTAATAATGACAAATTTGTCATTATTAACTCCTGATTATATTGATATCTTCATGTCTATACAGTTCAATGTCCTTCATTTATATTTATATTCGTATAGGCTGCATAGCAAATGTTAAATTAAAGATGAATAAACTCACACACACGCGCGCACGCACGCATACACGCACACACGCACGCACGCACACACACATACACACACGCGCACGCACACCCACAGACACACACACACACA